>NW_028318969.1:0-162500 GCF_062004578.1 Staurois parvus
TGAAAATCTGTCTCCTATGAGGATCTGTCCCCCTCGACGTATCTGCGCATGTGCCAGTTTCAGGCATTAGCAGCCGATCGGCGATCTCCGGCACATGCGCAGATACGTCGAGGGGGACAGATCCTCATAGGAGACAGATTTTCATGCTACACCGGTCTCCTGACAGACATCCTGACAGTATCACGCTCCACGGGCCGGATTAAAAGGTCCGCCGGGCCGTAGTTTGCCCATTGCTGGTCTAGAGGGAATACTGGGTAGATCAGGGGGAGAAGTGTAGGGCAGAGAAAACATCAGAGGGCGCCAGACTAAGTGCAGTAGTATATAATGATGGCAGGGCTCCCCACCAGGGGCGGACTGACCATTTGGGAACTCGGGCATTGCCCGAGGGCCCAGGGTTAGTAGGGGACCCCATGAGATGCCCCTGGTACCTTTCATAGGCTTTTTTGGGTGTGGTTTGAGTGTGGGCGAGGACACGGGCCCCATGATCCCCTATTTCCCGGGGGCCCCATGAGTTGTCACTCCGCCCCTGCTCCCCACATGCATGAGCCCATCTCTAACTGGATATAGATGAAAAACGCCATTTCTTCCGAGTTCAGTGAGTTGCCTGTTTATCTGCTACACTTAGCCTGGCGCCCTCTGATGGTTTATTGGCCCTACAGGTTTTCTCCCTCAGATCTACCCAGTATTCTTCCTGGACTTTGGCACCCTGCTGTGCTGAGGGTCTCCAGCAGTGGCCCCCATGATCCTGATGAAGCTGTTTATGTGAGTTGCCAGTTGTCTTTCCCCCACTATGGAGTGTACTACACTCAGACTGCGCCCTCCTCGTCTCCTCTTCAGGAATGGACCTGGAAATAGAAGTCGAATCCTAACTATACTCGAAGCTAATCTCCACCTTTTGCTACACTTTGCATAGTTTGGCCCAAACGAACTTCGTCCCCCACTAACCTGTGAAGCTTCTTCCGATTGGCTGAGTTAGAGAGGCGGGCTGATGATGTCACAGCTTCTGGCTCAGCCAATCAGAGGAAGCTTTGTATTCATTGATAGAATACATCACCGACTCTGAATGGCTGAGCGCCGCTGTGATAGACTCTGTTGTGTTCCGGGGCTAAGACTGGAAGTCTCGGCTCGAACTCGGAACCCGGTGCGCTACGCTGTATGTAGCCGACATGTTACGTACCTTGGGTGGAGGCGGAGCAGATGAGAAGGCTTCCCTCCCGGCTCTGGTCTGAGTCCCCCTGAATGTGGTGACAGAGGTACAAGGCTCAAAGAAGCACGGGGGCCGATACCTTGATAGAAGGCGACTGCCGCGTCACTGCTAGCTCCGCCCAATTGTGCTGTGATTGGCCAAAGTATTGCACCTGACCTGCGACTGGCTCAGTGTTCTCTGTACAGCGCCGCAGTATATGTCAGAGCTATAGAAATGTATAATAATAGTATGTGACTGCGGGGGAGGGGACATTAGAGTGTAAGCTCCTCTGGTACAGAGACTGATGTGACTGTGGGGGAGGGGACATTAGAGTGTAAGCTCCTCTGGTACAGAGACTGATGTGACTGTGGGAGAGGGGACATTAGAGTGTAAGCCCCTCTGGTACAGGGACTGCGGGGGAGGGGGCATTCGAGCGTAAGCTCCTCTGGCACAGAGACTGATGGGACTGCGGGGGAGGGGACATTGGAGTGTAAGCTCCTCTGGCACAGAGACTGATGGGACTGCGGGGGAGGGGGCATTAGAGTGTAAGCTCCTCTGGCACAGAGACTGATGGGACTGCGGGGGAGGGGGCATTCGAGCGTAAGCTCCTCTGGCACAGAGACTGATGGGACTGCGGGGGAGGGGACATTAGAGCGTAAGCTCCTCTGGAACAGAGACTGATGTGACTGCGGGGGGGGAGGGAGGGGACATTAGAGTGTAAGCTCTTCTGTACAGAGACTGATGGGACTGTGGGGGAGGGGACATTAGAGTGTAAGCTCCTCTGGTACAGAGACTGATGGGACTGTGGGGGAGGGGACATTAGAGCGTAAGCTCCTCTGGTACAGAAACTGATGTGACTGCGGGGGGAGGGGACATTTGAGCGTAAGCTCCTCTGGTACAGAGACTGATGGGACTGCGGGGGAGGGGACATTAGAGTATAAGCTCCTCTGGTACAGAGACTGATGGGACTGCGGGGGAGGGGACATTAGAGTGTAAGCTCCTCTGGTACAGAGACTGAAATAAATCATGGCACAGACTGCAGAATATAATTTTATTAGTTTGCTGAATTGTTGGAAGTAAATATAAAGCGTCATCTCCAGATCATCCGATACACACAGATATACAATGTATCCATGATGGAAGATGTTTGCAATGAAGCAGAGACAAGGCGGGGGAGGGGTTGGCGGTCAGCTTTGCGCTCGTATCGCTCCGATGCTGCAGTGAAATATCATTTACACGCGAAATGTTCCATACGGCTGCGCTGACCCGATGAGGTTTTTGGATCCCACAGATTTCAGCTTCTTTTTCACTTTGCAGAAGAAGTTGCACTTTCCATTTTTAGTAGATCGCTTCGTACGGGAATTCTGAACACGAGGAAAAAGCAACAATCATTTCCACGCACCACGACGCCAAACACACGGGAGAGGCGGTTCAAGAAAAGGCAACTTTACTTATATATTATTATATGGAAATGTATATTCTGTTTTATTATAACATACATTTATATATATATAACATAATATAATAAAACAAAATACACATTTAAATATAATATAATATACTTTTCGATATATATAAATGTATATTCTGTTTTATGATATTATATTGTATATAAATGTATATAGAAAAGTATATTATATAGAAATGTATATTATGCTTTATTATAACTTATGATACATTTATACATAATATAATATCATAAAACCGAATATACATTTATATATAATATACTTTTCTATATACTTTTCTATATAATATATTATATAGAAAAGTATATTGTATTATATATAAATGTATATTCTGTTTTATGATATTATATTGTATATAGAAAAGTATATTCTATATAAATGTATATTATGTTTTAATATATTGTGTTATTTATAAATGTATATTCTGTTTTATTATAACATACATTTATATATATAATATAATATATTAAAACAGAATATACATTTATAAATAATATAACATAATATAATAAAACATAATATAGATTTATAAATAATATAACATAATATAATAAAACAGAATATACATTTATATATATCAAAAAGTATATTATATTATATATAAATCTATATTCTGTTTTATTATATTATGTTATATTATTTATAAATCTATATTATGTTTTATTATATTATGTTATATTATTTATAAATGTATATTCTGTTTTAATATATTATATATATAAATGTATGTTATAATAAAACATAACATAGATTTATATATAATATAATAAAACAGAATATACATTTATAAATAATATAACATAATATAATAAAACAGAATATACATTTCTATATAATACAATATACTTTTCTATATAATATATATAAAAGTATATAGAAAAGTATATTATATATAAATGTATATTCTGTTTTATTATATTATATATAAATGTAAAATATATTTCCTCTTTCCTATGAACTGATGAGCTGCACGGTCGGTTTCTCCTTTACCTCGGACAGGCTGGCGCACTTCACGTCCTCTTCCTCGCGGTACAGAGCGCAGACCTTCACCTCCTGCAGACAGCAGACACACGGATCTGTCAGATTTGGCGCGGTGATGAATGTACAAGAACAGCAATCGGTGAGAAGATCCAACAGAACCGCAGAGGAAGATCCGAGGACGGAATCTAGGCCTGTGCGGTTCTTGTCATTTCAAACTGAAATTCGGGGGTAATTTTTCATTCTCTGGAGATTCGGATGCATCCGAATGACAATAGTAATGAATTTAAACGAAATCCGAAATAAAAAAACTAAATTTCGTAAAAAAAAAAAAAGAATTAGCTGAATTCGAATCAACTTCGAGACAAATTGAAAAGCATAACCGAATTCGAAAACAAATTCAAAATGTAAACGTTTTGCTGATTTTCTCTCAAAGACTGTGTGTATTAGTGTTAATATACAGCCATCTTCTGAAAATTGAAGTTTGAAAAGACGATTCTTTTCATAAAAGAATAAAAATAGAACAAAAGAATAGAAAAAAAAAAAAAAGAATAAAATAGAAAAAAAGGAATAGAACAAAATAGAATAGATTTGAATATAATAAAATAGAATATAGCTGTCTTCAGAAATTAAAATTTTGAACAGAATTGAATAAAACAGAATAGAATAGAAAATAAAATAGAAAATATAGGAATATAATAGAAAACAACAGAATATAATAGAAAAAAATAAAATAGAATAGAATGAATATAGCCATCTTCCAAAATTCAAATTTCAAAAAGAATAGAATAAAACAGAATAGAAAATATAACAATAGAATAGAAAATAAAAGAATAGAATAAAAAAAGAAAAGAATAGAATGAATGTAGTCATCTTCCGAAATTCAAATTTTGAAAAGAATAGAATAAAACAGGATTGATAATAAACAATAGAATAAAAGAATGGAAAATAAAGCAATAAAAAATAAAACAGAAAAGAAAAGGGTAGAATAGAATGAAGAGCCCTCTTCCTAAAATTTCGGCTTCTGAAATTCGCATTTTGAAAAGAAAAGAATAGAAAAATTAAAATAGAATAGAAAGAATAAAACTGTCTTCTGTAATTTCAATATTGAAAAGCATAGAAGAGAATAAAATACAACAGGGTAGAATGAAACAGAATAGGAAAAAAAGAATAGAAAAAATTAAAACAGAAAATAGAAGAATAAAATAGAATAGAATAGCAAATAAAATAGAATAGAATAAAAAGGCATAGAATAAAAAAATAAGAATAGAAAAGAATGAAATAAAATACAGCTGTCTTCCGTAATTCAAATTTCTAAAAGCATAGATGAGAATAAAATAGAATAGAAAAAAATAGAAAATAATAGAATAGAAAATGGAAGAATAAAATAGAATAGAAAATTAAAGAGTAGAATAGAATAAAAAAAAATAATAGAAAAGAATAAATTAAAATATAGCTGCCTTCTGAAATGCAAATTTAAAAAAAAAATAGAATAGAAGAGAACAGAAAATAAAGAAATAGAATAGATTAGAAAATCATTTGAATTGAATAGCATAAATAAAGCTGTCCCCAGAAATTTGAAAAGAATAGAATAAAACAGAATAGAATAGAAAATAAAGAAACAGAATAGAATATAAAATAAAAGAACAAAATAGGGTAGGAAAAAAGAGTAGAATATAGCTGTCTTCTGAAATTCTAATTTTAGAATAGAATAGAATAGAAAATAAAATAATAGAAAAAAGTAATAAAAAAGAGAGTAGAATAGAGTAAAAAAAAGAATAGAAAGGAATAAAATAAAATACAGCTGTCTTCCGAAATTCGATTTCCAGAAAGAATGAAATAGAAAAGAACAGAAAATAAAGGAATAGAATAGATTAGAAAAAAAATAAAGAATTAATAAAGCCATCTCTGGAAATCTGAAAAGAATAAAACAGAATAGAATAGAAAATAAAAGAAGAGAAAAAGTAAAAATTAAAAAGAGAGTAGAATAGAAAAGAATAAAATAGAATAGATTAGAAAAAAATAGAGAATAAATAAAGCCTTCTCTGAAAATTTGAAAAGAATAGAATAAAACAGAATAGAGTACAAAATAAAGAAACAGAATAGGATAGGAAAAAAATTGAATAGAATATAGCTGTTTTCTGAAATTCAAATTTAAAAAAAGAATAGAACAGAAAAGAATAGAAAATAAAGGAATAGAATAGATTAGAAAAAAATTAGAATAGAATAAAGCCGTCTCTAAAAACTTGAAAAGAATAGAATAAAACAGAATAGAATAGAAAATAAAGGAACAGAATAGAATAGAAAATAAAAGAACAGAATAGGGTAGGAAAAAAGAGAATGGAAACAGAATAGAAAATAAAAGAATAGAAAAAGGGTAATAAAAAGAGAGTAGAATAGAATAGAGTAAAAAAAAAAAAAATGGAAAGGAATAAAATAAAATACAATACGATTTCCAGAAAAAATAAAATAGAAAAGAACAGAAAATAAAGGAATAGAATAGATTAGAAAAAAATGAGAATACAATAGAATAAATAAAGCCGTCTCTAGAAACTTGAAAAGAATAAAACAGAATAGAATTGAAAATAAAAGAATAGAATAGATTAGAAAGAAAATAAAGAATTATTAAAGCAGTCTCTGGAAATTTGAAAAGAATAGAATAAAACAGAATAGAGTACAAAATAAAGAAATAGAATAGAAAATAAAACAGAATAGGATAGGAAAAAAAATAGAATAGAATATAGCTGTCTTCTGAAATTCAAATTTCAAAAAAGAATAGAACAGAAAAGAATAGAAAATAAAGAAATAGAATAGATTAGAGAAAAATTAGAATAGCCACTTGCCGCCCAGCCACTGTACATATACGGCGGCAGGGCGGCACTCGCAGGCAAAACCACGCTTTAAGACGTCTGTTCTGTAAACAAATAGGAGGCGCGCGCGAGGCGCGCCGCCGCCCTATCTGTCCCGCCAATCACCGCTGCAGATGTCAGTCGCCGGGTCACAGCCGCTCCTTAGCGGCTATGTCCTGGCGATCGGCGGCAAACAGTGACAGAGAGCACAGCTGCAGTAGCTGTGCTGTCTGTCACTTCCCTGTCAGCTCGAGGATGAGCTGATCGAGAAAGAACAGTTTCTCTCTCAGCCTTGTCCCGTCCAGTACACACCCCGCCCCGCCCCCTAGTAAAACACTCCCCTCACACACCCCGCCCCCTAGTAAAACACTCCCCTCACACATCCCGCCCCCTAGTAAAACACTCCCCTCACACATCCCGCCCCCTAGTAAAACACTCCCCTCACACACCCCGCCCCCTAGTAAAACACTCCCCTCACACACCCCGCCCCCTAGTAAAACACTCCCCTCACACATCCCGCCCCCTAGTAAAACACTCCCCTCACACACCCCGCCCCCTAGTAAAACACTCCCCTCACACACCCCGCCCCCTAGTAAAACACTCCCCTCACACACCCCGCCCCCTAGTAAAACACTCCCCTCACACACCCCGCCCCCTAGTAAAACACTCCCCTCACACACCCCGCCCCCTAGTAAAACACTCCCCTCACACACCCCGCCCCCTAGTAAAACACTCCCCTCACACACCCCGCCCCCTAGTAAAACACTCCCCTCACACACCCCGCCCCCTAGTAAAACACTCCCCCTCACTCCTATAACTCTTCCCTGCAAAATAAAGTTAACCCCTTCCTCCCCAGTACCATTAGTACAGTGTCAGTGTTTTTTTTTTTGCACTGATCACTGTATTGGTGTCACTGGGGATGTCAATGACCCCAAGTCAGTTCCCCCCCCCCCCCCAGTGTCAGAATGTCCGCCGCAGTCCCACCATAATTCGCTGATCGCCGCCATTATTAGTATAAAAAACCCCTAAAAATCCCAGTATCTTTCCCGCCATTTGTAAACGCTATAACTTTCATGTAAACCAATTAATTTACACGTTTTGGGGTATTTTTAGCAAAGACGTCGCAGAATGCATTTTGGCAGAAATTTATGACTAAATTTGATTTTTGCATTTTTTTATACTGGACATGTTTTATAGCAAAAAGTCCAAATTATTGTTTTTTTTTCCTCAAAATTGTCAGCCTTTTTTTCTATAGCGCAAAAAATAAAAACCGCACAGGCGATCAAATACCACCAAAAGAAAGCTCAATTTGTGTGAAAAAAAAAAGTATGTAAATTTCATTTATGTACCGTATTGCATGACCGTGCAATTGTCCATTAAACTAGCGCAGCGCTGTATAGCAGAAAAATGGCGTAAATTGCAGTATCTATCCCATAGTTTGTAGACGCTATAACTTCACACAAAGCAATCAATATACACGTATTTGGGTTTTTTTTACCAAAAACATGGAGCGGGAGACATTTTGGCCTAAATTTATAACCAACTTTGAGTTTACTATATATTTTTTATAGCTGAAAGTAAAAAATATTGTTTTTCTTCAAAATTTTTGGCCTTTTTTTGTTTATAGCGTGAAAAATAAAAAGCGCACAGGTGATCAAATACCACCGAAAGAAAGCTCTATTTGTGTGAAAAAAAGGACTTAAATTTCGTTTGGGTGCAGCGTTGCATGACCGCGCAATTGTCAGTTGAACTAGTGCAGCGCCGAGTAGCAAAAAGAGGCGTGGTCATTAAGGGGGGTAAATCCTCTGGAGGGCAAGTGGATAGAATAGAATAAATAAAGCCGTCTCTAGAAACGTGAAAAGAATAAAACAGAATAGAATAGAAAATAAAAGAATAGAAAAAGGGTAATAAAAAGAGAGTAGAATAGAATAGAGTAAAAAAAAAAAAGAATAGAAAGGAATAAAATACAGCTGTTTTCCGAAATTGCATTTCCAGAAAGAATAAAATAGAAATGAACAGAAAATAAAGGAATAGAATAGATTAGAAAGAAAATAGAGAAGAATTAACCACTTCCAGAGCAGACACTTTCCCCCCCTTCCTGACCAGGGCAATTTTCAGCTTTTAGCGCTATCACACTTTGAATGACAATTGCGCGGTCATGCAACACTGTACCCAAATGAATTTTTTACCATTTTTTTGAGATAGATAAAGCTTTATTTTGGTGGTATTTATTCACCGCTGGGATTTGTATTTTTTTTGCTATGTAAATGAAATGTCCAAAAATTTTGAAAAAAAGTGTTTTTTTTAATAAAATTTTGCAAATAAATAATATTTCATAATAAATCTTAGCCAAAATTTATTCCGTTATCTTTTTAGTAAAAAAAAAAAAAAAAAATCCAAATTAGTTTATAAGCAAAAATTATAATTTTTAAACATTTTTTTTTTACATTTTTATTTTATTTTTTTATATTATTTTTTATTTTTATTTTTATTTTTTACATACTGTCACCCTAGCAGTACAGTGTCACCATGGTGACACTGTACTACTTGTGGGGGGTGATGAAGATTTTTTTTTTTTTTAACACATTGCTTTTACACCCATATAGGATGTAAAAGCAATCATTTCTCTTTCTCTCTGTCTGCATTCTTGCACTCATTGAGAAGAACTGTGAGAGCTGTGATTGGTCACATCCTGTCACATGGTACAAGGCTGGTGTGAATAGCCCTGTACCATGTGACCTCTGTGATCATTCACAGATTTCACACGTAGTAAGCAATGATGTCACAAGTGACATCTTGCTTACTACTTTGCATGTGATCACTGATTGGCCAATCAGTGATCACATGATCGGGACCTCGTACAGAGGTCCCGTCCGACGATCGGTGTTTCACTGTGTCCGGAGGACACAGCGGGCACCGGATCGCGGTGCTGCGCGCTCCCAGGGAGCGCGCACAAGCAGGGTGCGGGGAGGCCGTTTATTGACGGACACCCGACCCTGCAGTGCCACCGTCCGGCCGTTTATATACAACGGCCGGTCGGGAAGTGGTTAATAAAGCCGTCTCCGGAAATTTGAAAAGAATAGAATAGAGTAGAAAATAAAAGAATAGAATAAAACAAAACAAAACTGTCTTCTGAAATGCGAATTTAAAAAAGAATAGAATAGAACAGAACCATCTTCTGAATTAGGAATAGAATAGCACCGGCCGTTCCTCACAAGGCATCGGGATCCATTCAATATTTTCTATTCGAATACTTCGAATCCATTGGAAAATTTTGAACCCGGCCGAAAACGAATAAACAAATCAAATCCATTTTTTTTTTAAAACATTCTGCACGTCGGACCGCATCGGACTCTCCTGCTCCGACCCGACCGCACGCTGCAGGGAAGACGGATGGACGCACACAGAACCAGACATTCCAGCCCCTGCGTGTTTCGTCCGGTCAGTCTATCGACTCTGATTTGTTATCGACCCCCCAAGGAGCTCATTCACACCTGCGGCTCCTCTGAAAAGAGATCCACGGTGGATCGGGTTTCAGAGGTGAAGGTGCCCCCCGAGTCCTCATTGGTCATGAATGATGAGAAGTCCGGCCCCTCACCCCGCCCCCTCACCCCGCCCTCTCACCCCGCCCTCCCGGTAGTCACATGGCTCCAGGTGGTTCTCCTCGGATTTGGGGCAGTCCGTCTCCTTTATTAGGAAAGTGATGGCTGGAGAGTCTCCCTCCTCCTGCGGAAAAAACAGACAAAGTCACAACGGTAACCCGAGGACAGAACTACAGAACACCTCCCAGGAGTTATGGAGATGAAAAGAGGGGGATGTGTTCTGCAGTCCTAACCTAGGGTGACAACGGAAACCCGCACTGTATCCATGGAGGAGCAGCGTTGTCACCCGAGGACAGAACTACAGAACACCTCCCCTGTGTTATAGAGCGAAAATCGGCTGATTATTCTCAGGTCAAATTTTCGTACAAAAAATCGTTGGGAATTTGCGGCGAGTACGGCCTGCGTTCGGCTCGGTTCACACTGATGCAGGTTGCATTTCAGCCGTTTCTGCGTCGCGTTTCTCAACACATTTTTGCCGCGTTTTTCACGCGTTTTGCGTTACTTTCATTTTTTTTAATTTTTTTTCTTGTTGCTAGGCAGATTTAAAATGCAAAACGCATCAAGAACACAATACCTGTTTTTCTGCGTTTCCAAGTCTGTAGAAACTAAAATGCAACTTTTTGCGTTCAAAAAAAGTCCCCGCCCCTTTCCGAAAAACGCAGCGGGGTGAAAACGCAAAGGTGTGAACTCGTTCCATAGGAAATCATGTGAAATGGACCGCTGTGCGTTTCTTCAAAACGCAGTGGAAATCACGTAGGTGTGATCCTGAGGTAAGGGGCGGGTCACGCCATAGAAACGCAGTCCAAATGTGTTCCGGGATGCATTTCTGCATGTGCGTTCTTCATGCCATTTTGGTGCATTTTTGACGCATTTTGGTGCATTTTTGACGTTTCGGTGCATTTTTGATGCGTTTTGGTGCACTTTTGACACAATTTGGTACATTTTTTTACGCATTTCGGTGCATTTTTGGCACGGTTAGGTGCATTTTTTACGCGTTTCGGTGCATTTTTGACAATTCGGTGCATTTTTGCCACGTTTCAGTGCATTTTTGACACATTTTGGTGCATTTTTGACAATTCAGTGCATTTTTGCTGCGTTTCAGTGCATTTTTGACACATTTATGACGTTTCGGTGCATTTTGGTGCATTTTTGAAAAGTTTTAGTACATTTTTGACGTGTTTCAGTGCATTTTTTCCGTGATTAGGTGCATTTTTTATGCATTTTTTATGTATTTTGGTGCTTTTTTTTATGCATTTTGGTGCACTTTTGACATGGTTCAGTGCATTTTATATGCGTTTCGATGCATTTTCAACGTGTTTTGGTGCATTTTGGACACGTTTTGGTGCATTTTTTACGCATTTCGGTGCATTTTGACATGTTTCGGTGCATTTTTTACGCATTTTGGTGCGTTTTTTGATACACTGCAGTTCATTTTTTCCCCTCTTTATCTTCAATTTCAGCCCGGGTTCACACTCATGCGGTGCAGCATATCGCATGTGATTCATACAGGAACCGCACCACATTCCTCTGCCGATCACATGCGATTTGTGTGCGGTGCAGCGTCAGACGTACATTTTGTATGCCTCGCACCGAATCCGCACAGAAAAAGTGCAGGAACCTTTATTAGTCGGATTGCATGAGTGTTCACCGATTCTGCACATCGCAGCGATTTCGGGGTGTCGCTAACTTACAATGCACACCCGCAGCGGTTCGTATGCAGGGGGGTGTGATTATGATGAGGTGCAGAAATCACATAGAAACCGAAGCAAATTCCACACCACATCACTGTGAACCTGGGGACATGCGTGTTCTGGTGCGTTTTACCGCGTTCCAGCGCACTTCTGTGCAGGAAAAATGCCGCTTGTTGTTTTTTTTTTTTTCTGCACCCGGAACGCACTGGAACTGCAAGTGCTGATGTGAACTAAATCGGGACTTGTGCGTTTTTTATGCATTTTATCGCGCTCCAGTACAGTTCTGTGCAGGACAAATGCCGCCCGTTCTATTTTTTTTTCCTGCAACCGGAACGCACCGGAACTGCCGGCACTGATGTGATCTATGACACCGACATCCAGATCACCGACTTTCTGTGCGTTTTGGATGCAGAAAAAAAGCAACTGAAACGCATGGAGTGTGAACGGGCCCTAAATAGGAACATGTGTACTTCAGTGCATTTGTATGCGTTTTACCGCGTTCCAGTGCAGTTCTGTGCAGGAAAAATGCCGCCGTATCTACTTTTTTTTTTTCTGCAACCGGAACTGTGAGCGCTGATGTGAACTAAATAGGGACATGTGTGTTCCAGTGCGTTTTTTATGCATTCCGGTGCGTATGTGATGCGCATTTCTGCGCTCCAGGGCACTTCTGTGCAGGAAAAATGCCGCCTGTTCTTTTTTTTTTCTGTATCCAGAACTGCAAGCACTGAGAATCCAATATGGCGACTGGAGCAGCTGCATAACTCTCAGCTCTGGTCGCCTCCGCGCTCCCGCTTGCCATCCACAGGAGCTCAGCCGCCAGGGATCTCCCCTATTCCCTTACCTGGAGGGGAGACCTGTCCTCGTGGCAGCGGACGATCCTGCCCTCCTGCCTGGTCCCCCACGTGGCCCTACAACGCGCTCCTGCCTGGTCCCCCACATGGCCCTGCAACGCGCTCCTGCCTGGTCCCCCACGTGATCCTGCAACGTGCTCCTGCCTGGTCCCCCACGTGGCCCTGCAACGCGCTCCTGTCTGGTCCCCCACGTGGTCCTGCAACGCGCTCCTGCCTGGTCCCCCCATGTGGCCCTGCAACGCGTTCCTGCCTGGTCCCCCACGTGGTCCTGCAACGCGCTCCTGCCTGGTCCCCAACGTGGCCCTGCAACCGCGCTCCTGCTGGTCCTCCACGTGGCCCTGCAACGCGCTCCTGCCTAGTCCCCCACGTGGCCCTGCAATGCGCTCCTGCCTGGTCCTCCACGTGGCCCTGCACACGCGCTCCTGCCTGGTCCCCCACGTGGGCCCTGCAACGCGCTCCTGCCTGGTCCCCCACGTGGTCCTGCAACGCGCTCCTGCCTGGTCCCCCACGTGGTCCTGCAACGCTCTCCTGCCTGGTCCCCCACGTGGCCCTGCAACGCGCTGCTGCCTGGTCCCCCACGTGGCCCTGCAACGCGCTCCTGCCTGGTCCCCCACGTGGTCCTGCAACGCTCTCCTGCCTGGTCCCCCACGTGGCCCTGCAATGTGCTCCTGCCTGGTCCCCCAACGTGGCCCTGCAACGCGCTCCTGCCTGGTCCCCCACGTGGCCCTGCAACGCGCTCCTGCCTGGTCCCCCACGTGGCCCTGCAACGCGCTCCTGCCTGGTCCCCCACGAGGCCCTGCAACGCGCTCCTGCCTGCCATCCCCGCAGCACAGCTGCCAGGGATCTCCCCTACCCCCTTACCTGGAGGGGAGACCTGTCCTCGTGGCAGCGGACGATCCTGCCCTCCTGCCTGGTCCCCCACGTAGCCCTGCAACACGGCGCTGGTCCCTCATCACCCCGGCGCCCCACCTCCAGCCACCAACGCACTGCGAGCCGAGGCCCGCCACTGCCCAAGGTTTGTCCGGCACCAAGGAGGAGCGTCCGCCCGAGCCTCCCCACCGCTCCAGCCCTGCCTCCACTGCAGCGGCGCCCGTCCCGCAGGGCCCAGCCACTGACACTTGCTACCAACCACTAGCCACCAGGGACACAAGACAACAAGGGCACCTACCAACCACTAGCCACCAGGGACACAAGACAACAAGGGCACCTACCAACCACTAGCCACCAGGGACACAAGACAACAAGGGCACCTACCAACCACTAGCCACCAGGGACACAAGACAACAGGGGCACCTACCAACCACTAGCTACCAGGGACACAAGACAACAGGGGCACCTACCAACCACTAGCCACCAGGGACACAAGACAACAGGGGCACCTACCAACCACTAGCCACTAAGGACACATGAAAACGGGCAACCGCATTAGCCTCCCCAGCCCCCAACTCTGCTGCCTCCCACCGCCCGCTGCGGGCCCGCATCCAGGCAACACGCCACCACAGCTGGGCCCAAAGCCACACAAACCAGCAGGCCAACGGCACCGCTCTGCCGCCACCTCACAACCCTACCACCCGGGTAGTTTGAGGGCAGGGAGAGGGCACCGGTGGTCCCCCCAACTCTACCATGAAGCAACAAGGGACCCTCACCACCTAGGCCGGGGCCTACCTCAATATCAAAGCACCTGGCCTGGCAGGGCCTGCTGCGGCCTACCACGACCCCCCCCCCCCCGACAACCCAAAGGGAACCTGCTTCGGGCCTAAAGGAGCTTCACCCGCACATCCCCATCCACACCCGTAAGAGTGACCTGAAGTGAGTGTTTTCCACACTACTGAGCCCAGCAGATGATCTCGGCCTGATGAGGTCCACCATCCCCTCCCACAATGCAACCCTGCCCAGACCTGAAGCCCATCTGATGACCCCAGGAGTACAGTGCAGGAGAAGGCCCGACTGCTGATTCTGCGATCCCCCAGCCCTACTACACCCATCACCCACAGCTGATGCCCACCCCTCAAGCTTCTCTACACCTCATCTCCACCACCTGGAAAACACCTCCGCTGCTGACGTCCACCCATCTTCTCTTCAAACCAAACCTCATCCCTCAAACTAGGACTTACCCAAACTGGAACCTGCAGCTTGACTACCCTCAGCCACAACCTATCGAACCGAACTCAACCTATCGAACCGAACTCAACCCATCCTGAGCCTAGGCACGAGAACTCTAGCTACCGGAAGACACAGCGACGAGATGCGCCACTGCACGCTAGACTATCTGCAACCAAGCCTCCCACCACACCTGTCCACCACTCTGTGTACCTCCCTAAAATGCCTCCCCGCTCCTCCTCCTCATACTCCTCTCCTCCATTCCCAAAATCTCTTCTCTCTATTCCTCTGCTCCTCCCAAACAACTGTATATTGCGCCCTCACTGCTTCCTTCTCCACTCTACGGCACCCACCACCTCCTCCTAATACTCCACTCTCCCACCGACCCCAACACCTCCACTGGTAGACTTACACGTTCCTGCTCATCCCGCTCCCATGCCACCTTTCTCACCCTCCTTCTCCTACCCGCGGGGGACATCTCCCCGAACCCTGGCCCTCCACCACCTCGCTCACCCACAAGGCACCCTCCCACTTCCACGACCTGCCGCAACCCCCTCAATCTAATACCTTTCCTTCTGCTCCCTAAAACCACCCCCCTCCCATTTTCGTGTGCACTCCTGAACGCGCGATCGGTTTTCAACAAACTCACCGCCATCCACGACCTCTTTGTTTCCTGCTCCCTCAACCTCCTAGCGATCACCGAAACCTGGATCCAAGCCACTGACTCCACCTCCCCTGCAGCACTCTCCTATGGAGGTCTCGTCTGGTCCCATTCACCCAGACCCAACGGTCGAAAAGGTGGTGGAGTTGGTCTGCTCCTGTCGCCACTGAGCACCTTCCAAGTCCTCCCAAACCCCCCCCCCCCACTCTATCCTTCTCCTCCTTGGAGGCCCACTGCATCTGAATATTCTCCCCAACCCCCCTGAGGATTGCTGTAATCTATCGGCCTCCCGGTCCCGTGTCCCTCTTCCTTGACGACTTCTCCGCCTGGTTACCCTTCTTCCTCTCCTCTGAGCTACCCACCATCATCCTTGGAGACTTCAACATCCCTGTCAACATCAACAACCCAGCTACATCCCATCTCCTCCACTTAACCTCCTCTTTTGCACTCGGTGCTCCTACTCCTCGACCTCTCTGCGGCCTTCGACACAGTCCACCACCCCCTCCTCCTTACTAAACTCCCTTGGCATCAGAGACTCCGCCCTTTCCTGGCTTTCATCCTATCTATCCCAACGCTCCTTCAGCGTTACCTATAATGCTACCACCTCCCCCTCACTCCCCCTCTCTGTTGGGGTCCCCCAAGGCTCTGTCCTCGGGCCCCTTCTCTTCTCCATCTACACCTCCTCCCTTGGCCAACTCATACACTCTCACGGCTTCAACTACCACCTCTATGCCGACGACACACAAATCTATCTCTCAACCCCCCACCTCACCCCCTCAGTCTCAGCCCGAATCACACACCTACTGAGCGACATATCAGACTGGATGTCGCTCCACTTCCTTAAACTGAACCTCTCCAAAACAGAGTTTCTTTTCTTCCCCCCCAGCCCGGACACCACCCCCCATTGACTTCTCCATCATGTCCAACAACGCCACCATCAAACCCGCCCCGCAGGCCAGAGTACTTGGTGTCATTCTGGACTCCAACCTATCCTTCCAGCCCCAAGTCCAATCACTAACAAACTCATGCAGACTCCCCCTCCGCAACATGCAGACTCCACCTCCGCAACATGCAGACTCCACCTCCGCAACATGCAGACTCCACCTCCGCAACATCGCCAAAATCCGCGTGTTCCTAACCCCAGAAACCACTAAACAGCTCATCTACTCCCTCATCATATCACGACTCGACTACTGCAACTCCCTCCTCACTGGCCTGCCTCGCCGCTGGCTATCCCCGCTTCAGTCCATCCTGAATACGGCAGCCAGACTCATTCACCTTTCCAAACGCTCCGTATCCGCCACCCCCCTCTGCCAATCCCTCCACTGGCCTCCACTCAGTGTCCTCCACCCCCCTCTGCCAATCCCTCCACTGGCCTCCACTCAGTGTCCTCCACCCCTCTCTGCCAATCCCTCCACTGGCTTCCATCCCCCTCTGCCAATCCCTCCACTGGCCTCCACCCCCCTCTGTCATTCCCTCCACTGACCTCCACTCAGTGTCCTCCACCCCCTCTGCCAATCCCTCCACTGGCCTCCATTCAGTGTCCTCCACCCCCCTCTGCCAATCCCTCCACTGGCCTCCACTCAGTGTCCTCCACCCCTCTCTGCCAATCCCTCCACTGGCCTCCATTCAGTGTCCTCCACCCCCCTCTGCCAATCCCTCCACTGGCCTCCGATTGCCCAACGGATCAAATTCAAAATCCTAACACTGACGTACAAAGCCGTCCACCATACTGCCCCGAACTACATCACTGACCTAATATCCAAGTACCGCCCAACACGCACTCTCCGCTCCTCACAAGACCTCCTTCTCTCTAGTTCCTTGGTCTCCTCCTCCCATGCCCGCCTCCAGGACTTCTCCAAGGTGTCCCCCATCCTCTGGAACTCCCTGCCCCAATCCATCAGATTATCACCTACTCTCCTCTCCTTTAGGCGCACCCTGAAAACCCATCTCTTCAGGGAAGCCTACCCCGCCCCCTGCTAACTTGCCGACCTCCTCCACTCTTCCTACCACTCCATCCCCCACAGCTATCTCCCCCCTCTGCCAATCCCTCCACTGACCTCCACTCAGTGTCCTCCACCCCTCTCTGCCAATCCCTCCACTGGCCTC
Source organism: Staurois parvus (assembly GCF_062004578.1). NCBI lineage: Eukaryota > Metazoa > Chordata > Amphibia > Anura > Ranidae > Staurois > Staurois parvus. Next base: position 17,497 of record NW_028318969.1, read on the forward strand.
CACTCAGTGTCCTCCACCCCTCTCTGCCAATCCCTCCACTGGCCTCCACTCAGTGTCCTCCACCCCTCTCTGCCAATCCCTCCACTGGCTCCCGATTGCCCAACGCATCAAATTCAAATTACTAACTCTGACCTACAGAGCCATTCACAACGCCGCCCCAAACTACCTCACCAACCTGATACCCAAATACTACCCTACCCGTGCCCTCCGCTCCTCACAGGACCTCCTACTCTCTAGCTCTCTGGTCTCCTCCCATGCCCGACTCCAGGACTTCTCCAGGACTTCCCCCATCCTCTGGAATTCCCTACCCCAATCCATCAGACTGTCACCTACCCTCCTCACCTTTAGGCGCACCCTGAAAATCCACCTCTTCAGGGAAGCCTACCCCACCCTCACCTAACAGCCAATCTCCTCCACTCCTCACTCTATTCCATCCCCCACAGCCACTTCCTCCTGTACCTCTACCCTCTCCAGGAACGGACTGACAACTCATGGGGCCCCCGGGCAATAGGGGATCATGGGGCCCCTGTGTCCTTGCCTAAACTCAAAAAAGCCTATGAAAAAGGTACCAGGGGCATCTCATGGGGCCCCCTACTGACCCCGGGCCCTCGGGCAGTGCCCGAGTTTCCAAACGGTCAGTCCGCCCCTGGTCCCCTCCCTCCTAGATTGTAAGCTCGATGCAGGAAAAAAAGTGACTGAACCGCATGGAGTGTGAACTGGTCCTCAAAGTCCATGGAACCCCTACACACCCACAGGAGCCGGAACGTTCAATGCGCCGTGAGGGCTGGTAGGTGGAGCTCCCAATGATGCGGTGCTGTGATTGGCTGCGACAGCTCGGTGACGGTTCTGAGGGGCCCCACCTGCCCTACTGCTGCATGGAAGAGTTATATCCACATGTCTGCCTAATGCCGGCCGTATATGGGTCGAATTTTGAACGATTTTTCGTCCAAAAATCGGAAACGCCGTTCGCTCGGTAATCCGGCGCCATCAATGATTTTGAAAATCGTCCGACCGAGTCCTAAACTTCCCCCCATATAACAAGCGAGACTTCTGTTCCTTCCAGCTCTCGGCACATATTCTTTTCGGAAAAACGATCGTGCGATTTGACCGTCATTGAGTTGAAAATCGGTTTTTTTCACACATTTTCCAACACACCCGATCACAGGAAAAGGGGAGGAGCCACGACAATCGGCCGGTGACCCCACTAACAGAGCGAAAATTGCCCGATTATTCTTAGGTCCAACTTTCAGACAAAAAATCGGTTGAATTTTGACCCATATATGGCCGGCCTTATTGCGCATATTCTTTTTCGGAAAAACGATTGTACAATTCGACCGTCATTGAGTCGTAAATCGATAGTTTTTCCCAAATTTTCCAACACACTTGATCACCGAAAAGGGGAGGAGCCACAAAAATCGACCGGTGACCCACTAATAGAGGGAAATTCGACCGGTTATTCTTAGGTCCGATTTTCAGGCAAAAAAAATCGGTCGAATTTCCCTTGACCTGCAAGGGACAGAAGTTATGGGGTGAACTTTATGATTTTGTTGGGCGATTTCTTTTTTTTCCATTGGTGGTAACTTTGGACGAACGAACGACCGATTTTTCTTTTTCAAAAAATCGGCCGACGTTCGACCCGTCTATGGCCGGCATAAGAGGGAGAAACTCGAAGTCACAAAAGTGCACGATCGTATGTATGATTGTATCATGTCACCCCCCCCCAGAGTTCGGCTATAAGTCGATCGTACACACAAAGCTTCATCAATATCATTCTTATGTGACACCAAATGCAGGAATTCTCTGCGTTCTGTCCAGAGCCCCGCCCCCCCTGTCTCCCACTTTTCTACTGCCGATTACTCGGCAACACAATGGGCCGATTTCTGCTTTATCTGCTCTATACCGCCATGTCGTGGTCCTGAACGAACCCTCCATACTGTACCTCCATGACGGGGGCGGGGAGCTCAGACAGGAGTCTAAAGAGGAACTCTCCACCTTCCCTCTGGTTGTAGAGATCCAGGGCCGCTCCGATCCATCCATCCCGATCCGGAGACTGGGAGTGAGCCAGCTCCAATGTGACTGCAGAGAGCCATAGCACACACTGCCAGATCTTCATCTTCCCTCAAAGGACGTGATGGTCCCTTCACTGTGATCTCCCCTTTATAATGTGTCACCCCCCCCGTCTCCCCCCTCCCCCGTCTCCCTGCCTTTCTGGAAGATGAGACAACTTTCTATTATAAAATGAAATCCTGGTCCAGATTTCCACATCATCAGCCGGCCCGAGATTGCGGCAGAGGAAGTTCCTTACACAATCTCCCCGATTCCGGCAAACGATCGTTAACCCCTCGCCAGACCGAATCTCACATTATCAGCCACAGGATACTATTCTTACATACATATTATTACATTTTATCACATTTTATTTTACAGTGAAGGAAATGCGTATTTGCTCCCCTCTGATGGTGAATGTTCGCCCCTCACACAGAAATGATCGGTCTAACAATGGAATGTTCGCCCCTCACACAGAAATGATCGGTCTAACAATGGAATGTTCGCCCCTCACACAGAAACGATCGGTCTAACAATGGAATGTTCGCCCCTCACACAGAAACGATCGGTCTAACAATGGAATGTTCGCCCCTCACACAGAAACGATCGGTCTAACAATGGAATGTTCGCCCCTCACACAGAAACGATCGGTCTAACAATGGAATGTTCACCCCTCACACAGAAATGATCGGTCTAACAATGGAATGTTCGCTGTAACACTGAGAGACAGAATACAACAACAAATTCAGCAGAAATGCGTCTAACAAATGATGACGGATCTGCATGTTCATGAGGGAAAGAAGGATTTGATCCCCTATCATTCAGCAGGATTTCTGGCTCCCAGGTGTCTTTCATACAGGTAACAAGCTGAGATTAGAAGCAGTCTCTTAAAGGGAGTGCTGCTAATCTCATTGTGTTACCTGTATAATAGACACCTGTCCACAGGAGCCATCAAACCATCAGATTCCAAACTCTCCACCATGGCAAAGACCAAAGAGCTGTCCAAGGATGTCAGGGACAAGATGGTAGACCTACACAAGGCTGGACTGGGCTACCAAACTATGGCCAAGCAGCTTGGTGAGAAGGTGACAACAGTTGGTGCAATCATTCACAAATGGAAGAAACACAAAACAAGTGTCAGTCTCCCTAGGTCTGGTGCACCATGCAAGATCTCACCTCGTGGGGTGTCAATGATCATGAGAACAGTGAGGAATCATCCCAGAACTACACGTGAGGATCTTGTCAATGATCTCCAGGCAGCTGGGACCACAGTCACCAAGAAAACAATTGGTAACACACTACGCCGACAAGGACTGAAATCCTGCAGTGCCCGCAAGGTCCCTCTGCTCAAGAAAGCCCATGTCCAGGCCCGTCTGAAGTCTGCCACTGAACATCTGAATGATGCAGAGGAGGACTGGTGGGAAGTGTTGTGGTCAGAGGAGACCAAAATCCAGCTCTTTGGCATCAACTCAACTCGCCGTGTTTGGAGGAGGAGAAATGCTGCCTATGACCCCAAGAACATCATCCCAACTGTGAAACATGGTGGTGGAAACATTCTGCTTTGGGGGGGGTTTCTGCTAAGGGGACAGGACAACTGCACCGCATCAATGGGACGATGGACAGGGCAATGTACCCTCAAATCTTGGGTGAGAACCTTCTTCCCTCAGCCGGGGCATTGAAAATGGGTGGTGGATGGGTGTTCCAGCATGACAATGACCCAAAACACACGGCCAAGGCAACAAAGGAGCGGCTCAAGAAGAAGCACATTAAGGTCCTGGAGTGGCCTAGCCAGTCTCCAGACCTTCATCCGATGGAAAATCTGTGGAGGGAGCTGAAAGTTCGAGTTGCCAAACGTCAGCCACCAAACCTTAATGACTTGGAGAGGATCTGCCAAGAGGAGTGGGCCAAAATCCCTCCTGAGATGTGTGCGAACCTGGGGGCCAACTCCAGGAAACATCTGACCTCTGTGACAAGGGATTTGCCACCAAGTACTAAGTCATGTTTTGTGAAGGGGATCAAATCCTTCTTTCCCTCATGAACATGCAGATCCGTCATCATTTGTTAGACGCATTTCTGCTGAATTTGTTGTTGTATTCTGTCTCTCAGTGTTACACCGAACATTCCATTGTTAGACCGATCATTTCTGTGTGAGGGGCGAACATTCCATTGTTAGACCGATCATTTCTGTGTGAGGGGTGAACATTCCATTGTTAGACCGATCATTTCTGTGTGAGGGGCGAACATTCCATTGTTAGACCGATCATTTCTGTGTGAGGGGCGAACATTCCATTGTTAGACCGATCATTTCTGTGTGAGGGGCGAACATTCAACATCAGCAGGGGAGCTGTCAGGAATGGACTTGCCAATAGTGGTGGGACTCACCTGCCTTGTGGGCTGCAGTACCAGGGCTGGCCAGCGGGTGCTCTCAACAACCAGAGGTTCACTTCAGCAATTAGCCATCACCTGGGGCTGATTGCAGGTGGTGTATTTAAGGGATGGCCAGACCTACAGTCTGTGCCTTGGTGTGTGTTTTTCCATGGGCCCCTGTATCTTGTAACCTGCATTCCTGTTCCTGCCTAACTTGTTGCCGACCCTGTCTGATCCTGACCTCTGCTGACTTCTCCTGTTTGATCCCTGGCTTGTGACCCTGACTACTCGCCACCTGCTCCTCCTGTACCTACCTGCCCGATAGTTATCGACCCGGCCTGCCTGACTACGTTGTGCTCTATATGTGTATGTACCTGTGTATCTATATCAGTTTAGGTTTGGGTTTGTTTCACCTTGTTGTATGTATTTGTGTTAGCTTGGGGTTTGGTGCGCTGCGTTTATATTTGTATTGTTAGTCTCAATAAATTATATTATTTACTATATCTGAGCCTACGTTTCCCTGCGTCAGTCACACACCTCTGGTCACACCCGCATCCCTGACAATACACCAAGGCCAATCCTGACCAGAAGTGGCTGCACAGGGAAGCCATCTTGGCTTGTTGCTGGGAAGGATGGATCTGGATGAGGTTGTGTATTTATCTCTGCTAGTGTTTGATGACAGGGAGTATGCTTATCAAACTCTGAAGGAGTATCCCCGGGATGAACTGCTAGAATGTATACGGATCGCTCATGTTCTAGTAGATCAGGGCACAGAGTTCTCTGAGGTGCAGCCATTGATTGAGGTTTGTGCTGAGTTGGTTTCATCTGGTTCCCCCGAATGCAGGGATGACTTTGTGCCGCCATTTAGTGCAGACCAGGTAGAGTCCCTGGTGTGGTTATTAGAGGATGATGTGGGTTACTTTCTGGAGCGTTATTCTGCATGTTCACCACAGACACTAAGAGATTGTATAAACGCAGTGCAGTCATTGGTCAGACAGGCTTTGTGTAAGCTCAGCTTTGTTCAACCCATACTGCAGACATGGACAGACTTGTTGCACCCAGCCTCAGTCAGCTTACAACGTCATTCCTCCACTCAAGGCACTCTTCCTGCATCCCCGACAGCACCCCCAGTGACTGCCCAGTATACTCTGCTAACTACCACATACCAGTTCCCTGCTCCCACTCGCTGCACCTATCCTGCCTTTAACCCTGTAAAGAAGTCCTCTGTGGCAACTGCTCCCTCCTCTGTTCCATCCTCCAGCTCTTCTCTGTCTTCAGCTGCTCCATCCGTTTACAAACCTGCGCTTACTTACAGTGCTCCGGTAACTAAAACCAGGAAAAGGCGAAAATTCTTTCCAACCAATACCATCCTGCCAGTATCCAAACCGGTCAGCCTGCCATCTGAGAACCCGCCTTCCGTGGTGCAGCCTGGTGCCTCGGCGCCCACAATTCAGCCTGATGTCTCTACCCAGCCTGATGTCTCTACCCAGCCTGATGTCTCTACCCAGCCTGATGTCTCTACCCAGCCTGATGTCCTTACCCAGCCTGATGAACTAATCCAGCCTGATGATCCTATTATGCCAGACGACTCGGTGCCCGCAGTCTTGCCAGACGACTCGGTGCCCGCAGTCTTGCCAGACGACTCGGTGCCCGCTGTTCCGCCAGACGACTCGGAGCCCGCGGTCTTGCCAGACGACTCGGAGCCCGCGGTCTTGCCAGACGACTCGGAGCCCGCGGTCTTGCCAGACGACTCGGAGCCCGCGGTCTTGCCAGATGACTCGGTGCCCGCGGTCTTGCCAGACGACTCGGTGCCCGCGGTCTTGCCAGACGACTCGGTGCCCGCTGTCTTGCCAGACGACTCGATGCCCGCTGTTCCGCCAGTTGACTTGGAGCCCGCTGTCAGGCCGGTTGACTCAGAGCCCGCTGTTGTGCCTGGTGACTCGGGGGCCCGCGGTCTTGCCAGATGACTTGGTGCCAGCAGTCTTGCCAGACGATCCAATGTCTGATGACCCAGTGCCCGCTGTCATGCCTGGTGACCCGATGCCCGCTGTCGTGCCTGATGACTCGATGCCCGCTGTCGAGCCAGACGATCCAATGCCTGATGACCCAGTGCCTGCTGTCATACCTGGTGACCCGATGCCCGCTGTCGTGCCAGTTGACTCAGAGCCAGCTGTCATGCCTGGTGACTCGGTGCCCACTGCCTTGCCAGATGACTCGGTGCCCGCTGTCGAGCCAGATGACCTGATGCCTGGTGACCCGATGCCCGTTGTCGTGCCTGGTGACCCGATGCCCACTGTTGAGCCAGATGACCTGGTGCCCGCGGTCGAGCAAGACGATCCAATGTCTGATGACCCGGTGCCCGCTGTTGTACCTGGTGACCCGATGCCCGCTGTCGAGCCAGATGGCCCGGTGCCTGCCGCACCATCTAGGGGCCCGGTGCCTGCCTCCCTGTCTGGGGGCCCGGTGCCCGCCGCTGTGCCTGGGGGCCCGGTGCCCGCCCCTCAGCCTGGTGGCCCGGTGCCCGCCCCTCCGCCTGGTGGCCCGGTGCCCGCCCCTCCGCCTGGTGGCCCGGTGCCCGCCCCTCCGCCTGGGGGCCCGGTGCCCGCCCCTCCGCCTGGTTGCCCGGTGCCCGCCACCCTGCCTGGTGGCCCGGTGCCTGCCGCTCCGCCTGGTGGCCCGGTGCCCGCCGCTCCGCCTGGGGGCCCAGTGCCTGCTGTCCTGCCTGGTTGCCCGGAGCCCGCCGCTCCGCCTGGTGGCCCGGTGCCTGCTGCTCCGCCTGGTGGCCCAGTGCCTGCTGCTCCGCCTGGTGGCCCGGTGCCGGCTGCCCTGCCTGGGGGCCCGATGCCCGCTGCTCCATCTGGTGGCCCGGTGCCTGCTGCCCTGCCTGGTGGCCCGGTGCCTGCTGCTCCACCTGGTGGCCCGATGCCCGCTGCTCGGCCTGGTGGCCCAGGGCCCGCTGCTCCGTCCAGCCTGATGTGCCTCCGTCCGGTGCCCAGCCCGCAGTGCCTCCGTCCGGTGCCCAGCCCGATGTGCCAGTCTTTGATATCCCGCCAGTCACCGGACGCGGGCGGTGGAACATTTTGCCCAGCTAGGACTGTTTGGAGCGTCCTGGGGCCGCTCCTTGAGGGGGGGGGTACTGTCAGGAATGGACTTGCCAATAGTGGTGGGACTCACCTGCCTTGTGGGCTGCAGTACCAGGGCTGGCCAGCGGGTGCTCTCAACAACCAGAGGATCACTTCGGCAATTAGCCATCACCTGGGGCTGATTGCAGGTGGTGTATTTAAGGGATGGCCAGACCTGCAGTCTGTGCCTTGGTGTGTGTTTTTCCATGGGCCCCTGTATCTTGTAACCTGCATTCCTGTTCCTGTTCCTGCCTGACTTGTTGCCGACCCTGCCTGATCCTGACCTCTGCTGACTTCTCCTGTTTGATCCCTGGCTTGTGACCCTGACCATTCTCTCCGCCTGCTCCTCCTGTACCTACCTGCCCGATAGTTATCCACCCGGCCTGCCTGACTACGTTGTGCTCTATATGTGTATGTACCTGTGTATCTGTATCAGTTTAGGTTTGGGTTTGTTTCACCTTGTTGTATGTATTTGTGTTAGCTTGGGGTTTGGTGCGCTGCGTTTATGTTTGTATTGTTAGTCTTTAATAAATTATATTATTTACCATATCTGAGCCTACGTTTCCCTGTGTCAGTCCACACACTTCTGGTCACACCCGCATCCCTGACAATGATACAATGTATAATAGGATGTATGTAATGATACAATGTATAATAGGATGTATATAATGATACAATGTATAATAGGATGTATATAATGATACAACGTATAATATAATGTATATAATGATACAACGTATAATAGGATGTATATAATGATACAATGTATAATGGAATGTATATAATGATACAATGTATAATGGAATGTATATAATGATACAATGTATAATAGGATGTATATAATGATACAATGTATAATAGGATGTATATAATGATACAATATATAACATTGCTTCCACAGTAGCATTTTCGTAGGCAGAGCAGAGTAGGACTGGCCATAGAGGGATTACTTTGACGCAGTTGGCAGCTTAAGCATGTATTGCAATATGTGTGAACTAAATATCCCTATTTATTGCAGAGTCTGCTTGAAAGGTTATATACCAGTGTGCTGGGGGCCCTTCAGAACCTCCTTCACTGGCTGGCACACTATTACAGCTCTGTATCGGCAGTGAATTGGGCTGTCTTTTTGCTGGACCGGCTGTCTCTTTGCTGGTTGAGCTGTCTCTTTGCTGGTTGAGCTGTCTCTTTGCTGGATGGGCTGTCTCTTTGCTGGATGAGCTGTCTCTTTGCTGGACGGCTGACTCTTTGCTGGATGGGCTGTCTCTTTGCTGGATGAGCTGTCTCTTTGATGGGCGAGCTGTCTCATTGCCGGACAGCTATCTCTTTGCTAAATGAGCTGTCTCTTTGCTAGATGAGCTGCCTCTTTGCTGGATGGGCTGTCTCTTTGCTGGATGGGCTGTCTCTTTGCTGGTTGGGTTATCTCTTTGCTTAATGGGCTACCTCTTTGCTGGACAGGCTGTCTCTTTGCTGGGTGGGCTCTTTGCTGGACTGGGCTGTCTCTTTGCTGGACTGGGCTGTCTCTTTGCTGGATGTGGCTGTCTCTTTGCTGTGCAGGAGCTCACTTTGCTGGTTGGGAATGTCTCTTTGCTGAATGGGGATGTCTCTTTACTGGACGGGGATGTCTCTTTGCCCAGTTAGGTCCAGCAAAGAGACATCCCAATCCAATCATTGTATACTCATTGTGCCCATTGTATCCATTGTATACTCATTGTGCCCATTGTATACTCATTGGAATTCTCATTGTATCCATTGTATACTCATTGTGCCCATTGTATACTCATTGTATCCATTGTATACTCATTGTATACTCATTGTGCCCATTGTATACTCATTGGACTACTCATTGTGCCCATTGTATACTCATTGTATCCATTGTATACTCATTGTATACTCATTGTGCCCATTGTATACTCATTGTATCCATTGTATACTCATTGTATACTCATTGTGCCCATTGTATACTCATTGTGCCCATTGTATACTCATTGTATACTCATTGTGCCCATTGTATACTCATTGTATCCATTGTATACTCATTGTATCCTCATTATACCCATTGTATCCTCATTATACCCATTGTATACTCATTGTGCCCATTGTATACTCATTGTATCCTCATTGTACCCATTGTATCCTCATTGTATCCATTGTATACTCATTGTGCCCATTGTATACTCATTGTATACTCATTGTGCCCATTGTATACTCATTGGACTACTCATTGTGCCCATTGTATACTCATTGTATCCATTGTATACTCATTGTATACTCATTGTGCCCATTGTATACTCATTGTATCCATTGTATACTCATTGTATACTCATTGTGCCCATTGTATACTCATTGTGCCCATTGTATACTCATTGTATACTCATTGTGCCCATTGTATACTCATTGTATCCATTGTATACTCATTGTATCCTCATTATACCCATTGTATCCTCATTATACCCATTGTATACTCATTGTGCCCATTGTATACTCATTGTATCCTCATTGTACCCATTGTATCCTCATTGTATCCATTGTATCCTCATTGTGCCCATTGGATCCTCATTGTATCCTCATTGTATCCATTGTATCCTCATTGTGCCCATTGGATCCTCATTGGATCCTCATTGTGCCCATTGTATCCTCATTGTATCCTCATTGTATCCATTGTATCCTCATTGTGCCCATTGTATCCTCATTGTATCCTCATTGTATCCATTGTATCCTCATTGTATCCTCATTGTGCCCATTGTATCCTCATTGTATCCTCATTGTGCCCATTGTATCCTCATTGTATCCTCATTGTGCCCATTGTATCCTCATTGTATCCTCATTGTATCCATAGTGTACTCATTGTGCCCATTGTATACTCATTGTATCCTCATTGTATCCATTGTATCCTCATTGTATCCTCATTGTGCCCATTGTATCCTCATTGTATCCTCATTGTATCCATTGTATCCTCATTGTATCCTCATTGTGCCCATTGTATCCTCATTGTATCCATAGTGTACTCATTGTGCCCATTGTATCCTCATTGTATCCTCATTGTGCCCATTGTATCCTCATTGTATCCATTGATGGTGTGAATGGGCCCAAATGTTTTAAATCAATCCATCTTATTTTTTTTTTTTTTGGGGGGGGGGGGGGTCCCTGTTGTAAATTTTTATTGGCAAAGCGATGACTTGATAGAAAGCGAGGTGAAGCTGTGATGACTTCAATCATCCAATCACATGCAAGTAACCATGCTGTTTGTTTTTCGGTGCACACGATTGGGTAGTCAAAGCGAACGCAGCCTCACCTTATGGATTAGGCTCAGCGAACATTCTCTTCCTTTACTGCTATAGCCAACCGCCCCCATTGTAATGCTAGCTAGTCCCAGATGTGGCCCCTTCAGAGTCTGGGTCCCTGAGGGCCACTATCACCTTCCCACCTCTTCCCCCATTGCCAGGTCTGCCAGCGGCAGGGGTGGACTGACCATTCGAGCACTCGGTCACTACCCGAGGGCCCGGGGTCAGTAGGGGGCCCCACAAAACGCCCCTGGTACCTTTTTATAGGCTTTTTTGGGTGTGCTTTGAGTGTGGGCAAGGACATAGGGGCCCCATGATTCCCCTATTGCCCGGGGGCCCCATGAGTTGTCAGTCCGCCCTTGACCAGTGGTAATTTATTTGAATAATTCTAGATGAACAGACTGGAGAAAAGAGAGAATTTTAATGAAGTCGTCTATTTACAGAAATCTCGCAATGATTGGGAAGGTTTTAGGCATGGCGGCCGCCACCTCCGCGGCTCCCGACTCCCGCGATGGAAGAGCCAGATCCAGATCTTCCACCTCCTCTTCCACCGCGTCCGCCGCTACCACCCCTTCCCCCTCGGCCGCCACCACCTCCTCGACCGCCTCGTGATCTTCTCACTCTTGAGTGCTGAGAAAACAAAATATGAAGGTTTAGTTACGAGGTAATTGAAGTTTTTTGGGGGAATTTTAAAGGTTACGTGAAAGACCGACTTTCCTAAATGAGTCCCTTAGACAGGCTGTTGTAGTCCCCTGCGAGCCGCAGCTGTCCGCTGCAGTACCTCTTCTTCACCACTAGATGCCCTCAGTCTTCTAGGTGGCATGACGCCCAGCATCACTCAAACTGGGAGGAGGAACTAAGGAAACACTGAGTGCAGGGAGTCATGGCCCCGCCCCTTGGGGAAGCATTGCCACAGTGCACGCCATTCACAGTGTACTGGTGCTGGGGCGGGGGGCTATTGACATTGAGAACCACCCTGTGGGAAGGTGCAGTTAGCTAGTCTGCCACTAGGCGGCTCTGTGCCAGAACAGCAACTAGTTCCTGCAGTTTCATCCGGTGTTAGGCCCCTTTTAGTTAGGGACCTCCTGCAGTGATGTCATGGCCCCACCCCTTGGGGAAGCATCGCCACAGTGCACTCCATTCAGAGTGTGCTGGGGTGGGGGGCTATTGACATCATTGAAGACCACCCTGTAGGAAGGTGCAGTTAGCTAGTCTGCCACTAGGGGGCTCTGTGGCAGAACAGTGTCTGGATACTGCAGTGTCATCAGGTGTTAGGCCCCTTCTAGGTAAGCTCCTCCAGCAGTGATGTCATGGCCCCACCCCTTGAGAAAGTATCGCCACAGTGCACTCCATTCACAGTGTACTGGTGCTGGGGCGGGGGGCTATTGACATTGAGGACCACCCTGTAGGAAGATGCAGTTAACTAGTCTGCCACTAGGTGGCTCTGTGCCAGAACAGTGTCTGGTTACTGCAGTGTCATCAGGTGTTAGGCCCCTCTTAGGTAGGATCCTCCAGCAGTGATGTCATGGCTCCACCCCTTGGGGAAGCATTGCCTACGGTGCACGCCATTCACAGTGTACAGGTGCTGGGGTGGGGGCTTTTGACATTGAGGACCATCCTGTAGGAAGGTGCAGTTAGCTAGTCTGCCACTAGGATGCTCTGTGCCAGAACAGCAACTAGTTCCTGCAGTGTCATCCGGTGTTAGGCCCCTTTTAGTTAGGGACCTCCTGCAGTGATGTCATGGCCCCACCCCTTGGGGAAGCATCGCCACAGTGCACTCCATTCAGAGTGTGCTGGGGTGGGGGGCTATTGACATCATTGAAGACCACCCTGTAGGAAGGTGCAGTTAGCTAGTCTGCCACTAGGGGGCTCTGTGGCAGAACAGTGTCTGGATACTGCAGTGTCATCAGGTGTTAGGCCCCTTCTAGGTAAGCTCCTCCAGCAGTGATGTCATGGCCCCACCCCTTGAGAAAGTATCGCCACAGTGCACTCCATTCACAGTGTACTGGTGCTGGGGCGGGGGGCTATTGACATTGAGGACCACCCTGTAGGAAGATGCAGTTAACTAGTCTGCCACTAGGTGGCTCTGTGCCAGAACAGTGTCTGGTTACTGCAGTGTCATCAGGTGTTAGGCCCCTCTTAGGTAGGATCCTCCAGCAGTGATGTCATGGCTCCACCCCTTGGGGAAGCATTGCCTACGGTGCACGCCATTCACAGTGTACAGGTGCTGGGGTGGGGGCTTTTGACATTGAGGACCATCCTGTAGGAAGGTGCAGTTAGCTAGTCTGCCACTAGGATGCTCTGTGCCAGAACAGCAACTAGTTCCTGCAGTGTCATCAGGTGTTAGGCCCCTTTTAGGTAGGCCCCTCCTGCAGTGATGTCATGGGTGAGTCAGTGCCCAGGATGGGAGGAGCCATAGTACACTTGGGGCATAGGCGCCCCTCACCAGCACAGATGTAGCCAGCACGTGGAGGCCCTGTACAGGGCGGTAGGCTGGGAAAGAATAGACCTGCATCCTAGGAGAGGCGACTGTAGACTTTCTGACCCTTATGGGGGTGGGGGGGGGCTAGGGCAGATTGCAAAAGGCCTTTTCGGCCAGGCCAAGAGTTCCCTGAGTGAGGCTATTCCCTTTGGAGGGTCCTGGGGGAGGTATTCCTATGGAGGAGGTGTCTACAGGGGTCACAGTCCTGTGCATATTAAAGAGAGGAAAAGAGAAACTGTTTGAGGGAGATGACTGCTTAAAGTGCTGCATATGCTTTCACATGTGACTGCTGCGGACCGTCCATTAATAGTGATTGACAATGTAACATGGAGTGACTCTGGAATGTATGTTGATTAGATGTGACTGTGCCATCAGTAAAAGTGCAGCAATAGTATTCGTGGACATTCCTTGCTTGGGAACGGCCGGAAATGTGGAGGCCTACAGCATGGAGTGGGGCACAATATGGGGGAGGGTTCGGCTCAGCTGGAGGGGCAGTGTTCTTGCAGGAGAAGAGCAGGGACGGGGACTTGTGTTCTTGCGCCATTACTAGCCAGTAGCCCCTCTTACAACCCACTACTGGAGAAAAAGCCCCCCCGCTGGGGCATCACATCGCTGGCCTGCAGAGTCTGAAAACAAAAACACTTAAGGGCATTGTATGCTGCCAATGGGGAGGACCACAAGGGGCGGGGGAGGGGCACTGGGACCGTGACCCCAGATTTGGGCTTTAGGGCCCCTTTACACTAGTGGCAAGCAGTGTCGCTCCTCTGAAAAGCAATCCACATTTGGAGAGATTTTACAGACGGTGAGGAGGCGATATGCTGCCTCCTAACCATTTGCTGTCACCCCCTAAAAGCTGCACCACAACTGTGGGTGGAGCCCGCTGGACTCGACAAGGGGGTATGATTGTTGCTGCAGCTGCAAAGCAGCATTTGTATACCCCTGGCCTCAGTCTTTGCCGCTTAAGAGGGAACATTCAGTGGGGGGGGCAGTAAAAACGCATCATTGGCTCTGTGTTGGGGGGTGCCAAGGTCAAAGTCAATGGAAGTTTGCTGACCCGCATTTGATGTGTGTTCCTAATACCGGAAAATAACACAAGCCCTTACAAAGCAGCCCCAGCTGGCATAGAAAAGCCTGTCCCCTGCCAGCAAGCTGCAGAAAGGGACCCTGTGCAGAAGCAATGACCCTCTGAAGAGGTCCCCCTGATGAGTCAGACCTTCAGCCCCGCAATTAGCAAAACACACACTACCCTGTAAGGGGCGCATTGGACCTCTGCAGAGAGACCGCTGCTTTCACACAGAGAGCAATGGTCCTTCTGTGCAGCTTGCTGACAGGGGACAGGCTTTTCTACTCAGGCTGTGGCTGCTTGCTTGGGAAACTGAACTGTTGGACTTTGCACTCCCTTTCATTTTGATGAACCTGGAATGTATTGAGTTCATTTAAACCGAATGTGCAGCTGGGTCCAGGACCTCTGCAGAGAGACCGCTGCTTTCATACAAAGAGCAATGATCCTTCACTGCAGCTTGCTGACAGGACAGGCTTTTCTACTAATGCTGTGGCTGCTTTCTTGGGAAACTGAGCCGTTGGACTTTGCACTCCCTTTCGTTTTGATGAACCTCGAATGTATTGAGTTGATTAAAAACAAATGCTCAGCTGGGTCCAGGGCCTCTGCAGAGGGACCGCTGCTTTCATAAAAAGAGTAATGGTCCTTCTCTGCAGCTTGCTGACAGGGCACAGACTTTTCTACTAATGCTGTGGCTGCTTTCTTGGGAAACTGAACTGTTGGACTTTGCACTCCCTTTCGTTTTGATGAACCTGGATTGAGTTGATTTAAAGCAAATGCTCAGCTGGGTCCAGGACCTCTGCAGAGAGATCGCTGCTTTCACACAGAGAGCAATGGTCCTTCACTGCAGCTTGCTGACAGGGGACAGGCTTTTCTACTCAGGACTTTGCACTCCCTTTCATTTCGATGAACCTCGAATGTATTGAGTTGATTAAAACCAAATGCTCAGCTGGGTCCAGGACCTCTGCAGAGAGACCACTACTTTCATACAAAGAGCAATGGTCCTTCTCTGCAGCTTGCTGACGGGACAGGCTTTTCTACTAATGCTGTGGCTGCTTTCTTGGGAAACTGAGCCGTTGGACTTTGCACTCCCTTTCGTTTTGATGAACCTCGAATGTATTGAGTTGATTAAAAACAAATGCTCAGCTGGGTCCAGGGCCTCTGCAGAGGGACCGCTGCTTTCATAAAAAGAGTAATGGTCCTTCTCTGCAGCTTGCTGACAGGGCACAGACTTTTCTACTAATGCTGTGGCTGCTTTCTTGGGAAACTGAACTGTTGGACTTTTCACTCCCTTTCGTTTTGATGAACCTGGATTGAGTTGATTTAAAGCAAATGCTCAGCTGGGACCAGGACCTCTGCAGAGAGATCGCTGCTTTCACACAGAGAGCAATGGTCCTTCACTGCAGCTTGCTGACAGGGGACAGGCTTTTCTACTCAGGACTTTGCACTCCCTTTCATTTCGATGAACCTTGAATGTATTGAGTTGATTAAAACCAAATGCTCAGCTGGGTCCAGGACCTCTGCAGAGAGACCACTACTTTCATACAAAGAGCAATGGTCCTTCTCTGCAGCTTGCTGACACGGGACAGGCTTTTCTACTAATGCTGTGGCTGCTTTCTTGGGAAACTGAGCCGTTGGACTTTGCACTCCCTTTCGTTTTGATGAACCTCGAATGTATTGAGTTTATTTAGACCGAATGTGCAGCTGGGTCCAGGACCTCTGCAGAGAGACCACTACTTTCATACAAAGAGCTAAGATCCTTCTGTGCAGCTTGCTGACAGGGGACAGGCTTTTCTACTCAGGCTGTGGCTGCTTTCTTGGGAAACTGAACCGTTGGACTTTGCACTCCCTTTCGTTTTGATGAACCTGGAATGGAGTTGATCCAAACCAAACGCTCAGCAATGGAGACAGTTATTATCACACAGCAGCAGACGGATCTCACGTACTTCTCGATGGCCGTCTTGGTTCTGGCAGGTCACCACAACCATGTCCCGGTCGTCGTCCTCGAAGAAGTCTGATGTGCAGGACTTGACAACCTGACAACACAGAATGACACGTTACAAGCCGGGAATGACAATCCCTATCGGTCCCAAATCGGAAAGTATCAGGAATTTGTTACATAATTATTTCAGGCCTGAAGATGAAGTTACACCCCCCAATGGGGGTAGTTCAATGTTAAATATGCACTGAAGGTACTTTCAGGGTACATAAACTCAACACCAGGGGCAGACTGACAACTCATGGGGCCCCCGGGCAAGAGGGGATCATGGGGCCCCTGTGTCCTTGCCCAAACTCAAAAAAGCCTATGAAAAAGGTACCAGGGGCATCTCATGGGGCCCCCTACTGACCCCGGGCCCTCGGGCAGTGTCCGAGTTTCCAAATGGTCTGTCCGCCCCTGTCAAGGGAGCAACCCCCTCTCCCTGCATAATGACACAGGGCAGGGCAATCTACCTTTACTAACAAGAGACACATCAGCAGACAGTCCCATCAGGAGGGAGGGCTGCCGGAAACACCCCCCACCAAGCCAATACACAAACACATACATCCCATAATAGTTTGCTCCCAAGCAAGACACACAACAGAACAATGGGATGCAACCACACGGCATTAAACAATCCACAAACCCCACCTATCGCAGTGCCCGAGTTTCCAAATGGTCAGTCCGCCCCTGCTCAACACGATACTCAATTCTTGGTAAAATATAATATAAAAGATGAGGTGGCGCCGAGTAAATTGATACCCAACATGTCAAGCCATAAAACGGAGCGCGCCTGTGAAACGTCAGTACCCCAAGTTGTCTATAGGTGGCGATATGAAAGCTTTTACAGGTCATCCGTGTAGAGTTCTCCATAAACAACGACTCTAGAATGATTGCTCTCGCTCCAGCGTGTGTGGAGATATGTAACATGTAGTCCAACAATTTCCTACATCGGTGTATGTGCATGTACGTGGGTGGGGCTCAATGGGGAGATTGCAGCATCAGGGTGTCCCCTTATTTAAAGGGGTACCCTGATGCAAATGAGCCCCCCCTGCCCGCAGACTCCCACAATCACCGGGCCAGGGGTGTGTGGAAGAGGCCCTTGTCCCCATCGGCATGCCGGGGGCACGTGGCCTGGTGAGCCAAGGGGGGGGGGGGGGGGAGCTTGATCACCCCCCCCTTTCCTGGCCTGCCAGGCTTGTACTCCAATCAAGGGTCTGGTAGGAATTTAGGGAGGATCCCATGCTTCCCCCCCCCCCCCATTTTTTGAGGGTGGGGTTCCCCGTAAAAGTCCTACTAGGCCTAAAAGGCTTTTTGGGGGAACCCCCCTGCACTTTGTTTTTAAAATTCATTTTTTACTGTGGGGTCCCTCCTAGCCTTCCTACCAGATCTAAAGGCCTGGTATGGATCAGGGGGGATTCCCTCAGGGCAGTCCCTGAGTCCCCATACATGGACGATCCCCGCAGGATGGATCGGATCTGCGGATTGGGGAGCATATTGGGCGGACTGACCATCTGGAAACTGCCCTGCCCGAGGGCCCGGGGTTAGAAGGGGGCCCCATGAGATGCCCCTGGTACCTTTTTCATAGGCTTTTTTGAGTTTGGGCAAGGACACAGGGGCCCCATGATCCCCTATTGCCCGGGGGCCCCATGAATTATCAGTCTGCCCCTGGTTTCTACTCCAATCCATTATGCTCAATCTGCAGATCCGATCCATTCTGCAGGGATCGTTGGCTTGCTTACAACTTACCTTTTCGTGGAGCGGGTCCGGTGTCACCCGGTGCAGGGCACACCCCCCCGCACTTGCCCAGGGACACCACTGTCCCTCCCCCAACTGGGCAGTGAAAGGAGAAGCAGCAGGCTGATATCTCTCACTCTGCTCCCTCCTTCTATCAGCGTGCTTCTTGACTGACACCAAGTCAAATTCATCAACTTTAATAAAAATACTTGTAATGGCGCATTAATGATCACATTCATTTGTGTCTTTTATATCTGCCTGGAGGTCAGCTTTCCTTCCTACCCCCCCCCCCCCCCGACCAAACGGAAAATTCGACCTTCTAAAATCAGAAGCAGTTACTTACGCCGCCCTCCTTGAATGCGCAGCCGTCGGTCGGCGTCTTGTCACTTTTCTGGCACCCGGTTTCTTGTATTGAGAATGAAAGTTGGTGAAAGCGAGATTTCTCATCCTGAAAAACATAAAGAGTTCTCCGGTTTAGTCTGGAACTGTCTAGGATCCTTCCCAACCAATAACGTGTGGTGGGGATAATGACCCCGCCTCCCACAGCGCTGGCCTTGTTCGCTGCTGAAGTACATGGTCGGGCTGCAATACCAAATCTGACCGGCTGGTGGCACTGCAGGCGGCTTTGCTTTGATGTGAGGTCACTGATTCCACTTAAATCTGTTCAAAGATGTGACAGTTGTAGCGATCTATCCCCCGTCTGATCGATGTTTATAAACAATGTTACTTTGTATCTCTATCCCCCGTCTGATCGATGTTTATAAACAATGTTACTTTGTATCTCTCCATCCCCCGTCTGATCGATGTTTATAAACAATGTTACTTTGTATCTCTCCATCTCCCGTCTGATCGATGTTTATAAACAATGTTACTTTGTATCTCTCCATCTCCCGTCTGATCGATGTTTATAAACAATGTTACTTTGTATCTCTCTATCTCCCGTCTGATCGATGTTTATAAACAATGTTACCTTGTATCTCTCTATCTCCCGTCTGATCGATGTTTATAAACAATGTTACTTTGTATCTCTCTATCTCCCGTCTGATCGATGTTTATAAACAATGTTACTTTGTATCTCTCCATCTCCCGTCTGATCGATGTTTATAAACAATGTTACTTTGTATCTCTCCATCTCCCGTCTGATCGATGTTTATAAACAATGTTACTTTGTATCTCTCCATCTCCCGTCTGATCGATGTTTATAAACAATGTTACCTTGTATCTCTCTATCTCCCGTCTGATCGATGTTTATAAACAATGTTACTTTGTATCTATCTCCCGTCTGATCGATGTTTATAAACAATGTTACTTTGTATCTCTCCATCTCCCGTCTGATCGATGTTTATAAACAATGTTACTTTGTATCTATCTCCCGTCTGATCGATGTTTATAAACAATGTTACTTTGTATCTCTCCATCTCCCGTCTGATCGATGTTTATAAACAATGTTACTTTGTATCTCTCCATCTCCCGTCTGATCGATGTTTATAAACAATGTTACTTTGTATCTCTCTATCCCCGTCTGATCACAACGTAACCCATCGCCATTTTCTATGATATCCATACAGCCTCTATTACCCCGGATACAAAAGCGGAATAAAAATCGTCCACTCACAGTGATGTATTCCGTGTCGTTCTCCAGGAGCCCATAGAGGACGTCTTCTCTGGAGACCTTGTTGTAGTAATCAGCGCTGTACAGCGCCATGACAGCGGCGTCATCATCGCTCCATCGCAGTAGGGGTGCGGCCATACTGCCAGCGGTGAGCCCCATCAGGAACCACAGCGTTGCAGAGAGCCCCATGTTGGACAAGTGACCCCTCTAGGACTGATGGTAACATTCCGGGACTCACATTTATACCAATCACCGGCTCTTCCTGGAAGGAATCTTCCATCTCTGAGTATGAAGGAGAAATCACAGAGTTACACAACCACACAATCTCACACGTTGCAGTTTTGGGTTTTTTTTTAAGGGAAAGATCTGAATTTCACAATCCATAACCATGACGAAACTTCGACGCTGAACCGGGACCACGTGCCGGAGCGACTCCCCACCCGAGGAAGAACTGGGACTGGCTTGTAAAATGATTAACCCCTTCAGTATCCATCCCATAATAACTTATTACTGAAGATTACAAAATAATACAAAATAATACAAAATAATACAAAATAATACAAAATAATATACAATAATACACAATAATACACAATAATATACAATAAATAAATAATAATAATAATAAAGGGATCTTTTTTATTTTTAAAGACAAGCAAGGATTTTTTTTTGCATATTTTTGTACTTTGATCAGTCTTAGCTTAAAAAGTAATAATAAAAAAAAAAAATATAAATATATAGTCCCTCCCCCCATGCCAGGTACTCGGTGCAATCCTAGACTCCCATCTGTCCTTCCAGCCCCAAATCCAATCACTGTCCAAATCTTATAGACTTCACCTCCCCAACATCTCCAACCTCCGCAACACCTCCAAGATACGCCCGTTCCTAACCTCGGAAACCACTAAGCAACTTATTCACTCCCTTGTTATATCTCGCCTTGACTATTGTAACTCCCTCCTCATTGGCCGACCTCATCGCAGGCTATCCCCTCTTCAGTCTATCATGCATGCTGCTGCCAGACTCATCCGCCTTACTAACAGCTCCATATCTGCCACCCCTCTCTGCCAATCCCTCCACTGGCCTCCACTCAGTGTGCTCCACCCTTCTCTGCCAAACCCTCCACTGGCCTCCACTCAGTGTCCTCCACCCCTCTCTGCCAATCCCTCCACTGACCTCCATTCAGTGTCCTCCACCCCTCTCTGCCAATCCCTCCACTGGCCTCCACTCAGTGTCCTCCACCCCTCTCTGCCAATCCCTCCACTGGCCTCCACTCAGTGTCCTCCACCCCTCTCTGCCAATCCATCCATTGGCCTCCACTCAGTGTCCTCCACCCCTCTCTGCCAATCCTTCCACTGACCTCCACTCAGTGTCCTCCACCCCCCTCTGTCATTCCCTCCACTGGCCTCCACTCAGTGTCCTCCACCCCTCTCTGCCAATCCTTCCGCTGGCTCCCAGTTGCCCAACGGATACAATTCAGAACTCTAACAATGACATATAAAGCCATCCACAACACTGAAATCACTTCAATCCCCTTTCTTCCCCATTCTGATGCTCGACTTGAACTTCAGTAAGTCGTCTTCACCACATCTAGATGCCTAAATGCATCGAGTTGCTGCCACGTGATTGGCTGATTAGCAGTTTGTGTTACCGAGCCATTGAACAGGTGGGCCTAATCTAGAGGCCGTAGAGTGTTCATTGAAGCCCTGGCCCTTCCATATATTAGTGTAGGGACCACAATGGAGGGTTGGCCTCCCTTCCCCGGCATAACCACCCCCCCGGCATGACCTGGCGTGTTGCTTCCATATGTATTTGCACAGAAATAAAACTTTGTTTTCATTTTCAAAGCAACACGAGGCCGTTGGGCCAAAAACTGAGTTTATGTTCCTCCAGAATGACTCAGACGGGCCGGGAACCAAGAACTTTGCTGTGTTGTTCTTTCCTGCGGAAAACCCGGAGAACCGGAGAATTTCATAATCAGAGGAATACAGAGATGGCAGAGATTTCAATTCTGGAAACAAAAAAAAAACAACTTACTATAAAGAGTTATTTTTGGGTCAGGAAGGCAACATTTACATCATGTATGGTCCCATCTGGTCCTCCATCTCACACTGGAAGACCCGGACTCTTCTCTTGTCTTTACATTAAAAAAAATCTGTATTTTTTTTGCTAGAAAATGACTTAGAACCCCCAAACATGATACACACTATATTGCCCCAAGTATTGTCCCCGCCCCCCTATATATACACCATATTGCCCCAAGTATTGGTCTCCTGCCTTTCCACACACATGACCTTTAATGGCCTCCCAGTCTTAGTCCGTAGGGTTCAGTATTGAGTTGGCCCCGCCCTTTCCACACACATGACCTTTAATGGCCCCCCCAGTCTTAGTCCGTAGGGTTCAATATTGGGTTGGCCCCGCCCTTTCCACACACATGACCTTTAATGGCCCCCCAGTCTTAGTCCGTAGAGTTCAATATTGAGTTGGCCCCACCCTTTCCACACACATGACCTTTAATGGCCCCCCCAGTCTTAGTCCGTAGGGTTCAATATTGAGTTGGCCCCGCCCTTTCCACACATATGACCTTTAATGGCCCCCCAGTCTTAGTCCGTAGGGTTCAATATTGAGTTGGCCCCACCCTTTCCACACACATGACCTTTAATGGCCCCCCCAGTCTTAGTCCGTAGGGTTCAATATTGAGTTGGCCCCGCCCTTTCCACACACATGACCTTTAATGGCCCCCCCAGTCTTAGTCCGTAGGGTTCAATATTGAGTTGGCCCCGCCCTTTCCACACACATGACCTTTAATGGCCCCCCAGTCTTAGTCCGTAGGGTTCAGTATTGAGTTGGCCCCACCCTTTCCACACACATGACCTTTAATGGCCTCCCAGTCTTAGTCCGTAGGGTTCAGTATTGAGTTGGCCCCACCCTTTCCACACACATGACCTTTAATGGCCCCCCAGTCTTAGTCCGTAGGGTTCAGTATTGAGTTGGCCCCACCCTTTCCACGCACATGACCTTTAATGGCCCCCCAGTCTTAGTCCGTAGAGTTCAATATTGAGTTGGCCCCACCCTTTCCACGCACATGACCTTTAATGGCCCCCCAGTCTTAGTCCGTAGGGTTCAATATTGAGTTGGTCCCGCCCTTTCCACGCACATGACCTTTAATGGCCTCCCAGTCTTAGTCCGTAGGGTTCAATATTGAGTTGGCCCCACCCTTTCCACGCACATGACCTTTAATGGCCCCCCAGTCTTAGTCCGTAGGGTTCAATATTGAGTTGGCCCTTTGCAGCTATAACGGCTTCAACTCTTCTGGGAAGGCCGTCCACAAGGTTTAGGAGGGTGTCTATGGGAAGGTTGGACCATTCTTCCAGAAGCACATTTGTCAGGTCAGGCACTGATGTCGGGGGAGGGGGCCTGGCTCACAGTCTCCGCTCTAATTCATCCCAAAGGTGTTCTATGGGGTTGAGGTCAGGACTCTGTGCAGGACAGTCAAGTTCCTCCACCCCAAACTGGCTCCTCCATGTCTTTATGGACATTGCTTTGTGCACTGGGGGGCAGTCATGTTGGAACAGGAAGGGGCCATCCCCAAACTCCTCCCACAAAGTTGAGAGCATGAAATTGTCCAAAATGTTGCCTTAAGAGTTCCCTTCACTGGAACTAGGAGGCCAAGCCCAACCCCTGAAAAACAACCCCACACCATAATCCCCCCTCCACCAAACTTTACACTTGGCACAATGCAGTCAGGCAAGTACCGTTCTCCTGGCCACCACCAAACCCAGACACGTCCATCGGATTGCCAGACAGAGAAGTGTGATTGGTCCCTCCAGAGAACACGTCTCCTCTGCTCTAGAGTCCAGTGGCGGCGTGCTTTACACCACGGCATCCGACGCTTTGCATTGCACTTGGTGATGGAAGGCTTGGATGCAGCTGCTTGGCCATGGAAACCCATTCCATGAAGCTCTCTACGCACTGTTGTTGGGCTCATCTGAAGGCCACACCAAGTTTGGAGGTCTTTAGCTATTGACTCTGCAGACAGTTGGTGACTTCTGCGCACTGTGCGCTTCAGCATGCACTGACCCCGCCCTGTCATGTGACGTGGCCTACCACTTGGTGACTGAGTGGCTGTTGTTCCCAGTGGCTTCCACTTTGTTATAATCCCACTAACAGTTGAGCGTGGAATATTTAGTAGCCAGGAAATGTCACGGATGGACTTATTGCCCAGGTGGCCACCTATCACGGGACCACGCTTGGAGTCACTGAGCTCCTGAGAGCGACCCATTCTTTCACCAATGTTTGTAGAAGCCGTCTGCATGCCTAGGGGCTGATTGTATACACCTGTGTCCATGGAGGGGATTGGAGCACCTGAATCACATGATATGGAGGGGGATTGGAACACCTGAATCAAATGATTGGGAGGGGATTGGAACACCTGAATCACATGATTGGGAGGGGATTGGAACACCTGAATCACATGATATGGAGGGGATGGGAACACCTGAATCATATGATATGGAGGGGATTGGAGCACCTGAATCACATGATTGGGAGGGGATTGTAGCACCTGAATCACATGATTGGGAGGGGATTGGAGCACCTGAATCACATGATTGGGAGGGGATTGGAGCACCTGAATCACATGACATGGAGGGGATTGGAACACCTGAATCACATGATTGGAAGGGGATTGGAACACCTGAATCACATGATATGGAGGGGATGGGAACACCTGAATCATATGATATGGAGGGGATTGGAGCACCTGAATCACATGATTGGGAGGGGATTGGATCACCTGAATCACATGATTGGGAGGGGATTGGAACACCTGAATCACATGATATGGAGGGGATTGTAGCACCTGAATCACATGATTGGGAGGGGATTGGAACACCTGAATCACATGATTGGGAGGGGATTGGAACACCTGAATCACATGATATGGAGGGGATTGGAGCACCTGAATCACATGACATGGAGGGGATTGGAACACCTGAATCACATGATATGGAGGGGATGGGAACACCTGAATCATATGATATGGAGGGGATTGGAGCACCTGAATCACATGATTGGGAGGGGATTGTAGCACCTGAATCACATGATTGGGAGGGGATTGGAGCACCTGAATCACATGATTGGGAGGGGATTGGAGCACCTGAATCACATGACATGGAGGGGATTGGAACACCTGAATCACATGATTGGGAGGGGATTGGAACACCTGAATCACATGATATGGAGGGGATGGGAACACCTGAATCATATGATTGGGAGGGGATTGGATCACCTGAATCACATGATTGGGAGGGGATTGGAACACCTGAATCACATGATATGGAGGGGATTGTAGCACCTGAATCACATGATTGGGAGGGGATTGGAGCACCTGAATCACATGATTGGGAGGGGATTGGAACATCTGAATCACATGATATGGAGGGGATTGGAGCACCTGAATCACATGACATGGAGGGGATTGGAACACCTGAATCACATGATTGGGAGGGGATTGGAACACCTGAATCACATGATATGGAGGGGATTGGAGCACCTGAATCACATGACATGGAGGGGATTGGAACACCTGAATCACATGATTGGGAGGGGATTGGAACACCTGAATCACATGATATGGAGGGGATTGGAGCACCTGAATCACATGACATGGAGGGGATTGGAACACCTGAATCACATGATTGGGAGGACGGGTCCAATATGTCTGGCAATATAGTGTATATGTAATGTTTCAGGGGCGGTTCACACTATAGAAACGCAGTCCAGATGCATTTTTGCACGCATGTTTTTGACGCTTTTTTGTTGTGTTCCAGTACGTTTTTGATGCATTTTGCTGCGTTCCAGTACAGTTCTGTGCAGGAAAAATGCCGCCTTTTCTAGGAACGCACCGGAACTGCAAGTGCTGATGGGAACTGGATGAGAATTGGCATGCGATTTGCAAATCTCATTCCAAGTCGCACCCTAATGTCCACAATCACAGCGGTCATTTCGGCGCGGTTCTGACTAGGTTGGATCCACACTGATCTCTACAGTAGTCCATGCGCTACTTTTGGTGCGATTTACATAGATATCTGCGTCCGATGTCTTGCAAATCGCACATGAAATCCGCAAGTCACCCGACTTTGAAATCGTGCGAGTTACAGTGAAGTCGCACGTCAGGTTTGATGTGACCGGGGGGGGGGGGGGGACGACTTTTTTGAACGCAAAACCTTGTGTTTTTTTGGGTTCTATAGACTTCAATGGGAATGCTGAAGAAAAGCGTGGATTGTGCTTGTGAAGCTTTTTTGATGCGTTTTGCTTTTAAAATCTGCCTAGCAACAAGAAAAAAAAAACGCAACCTGCGTAAACCAAAAGGGTCCGAATCGGCCCGGTTTTCAGAGCTGGAAGCAAGGGGGGGGCGCACATCACAGAGCGGCCATGTGGGGGCAGTGTGGTACCACCGTTTTTTCCTGTTAGAAGTTTTTATCTCGCCGGATTCTCTGGTTTGGTTCTCCGCGCGTCGCGCACATCTGTAACGTGACTGATGTAACTGTAGACTCGGACGTGACATCTGAACATCTCCCATGTGACAACAGAACCAGAGTTGGATGGAATACGGCCGAAAGAATCAGATGACTCCCTCCCCCCCCCAGTTTCAGTGGGGGGGAGGGGCGTTGACTTGTTCTGTCCCACTTTCCTGCATTTTTTTATGTCTTGTATTGAGCTGCATGAGGGTATAATTTTTTTTCTGTAGCATGCTGACATCTAGTGGCAGTTTGGGAACACTACAACTTGTTTACTAATTTGATTCAGTTTTTTCCTTCTACCCTCCCATCCTGTTTAGTGCTAGTTAGCACAGTCTTCCCCATGTCTGCTGTTTATTATTCCTGGTACTTATATAATGCAGGCAATGTACGTATATGATGTACATCAGTCCCTGCCGCCAAGGAGCTTACAATCTAAAGCCACTCACTCACATACTAGGGCCAGTTTAGACAGGAGCCATTTAACCTACCAGCATGTCTTTGGTGTGTGGGAGGAAACCTGGAGGAAACTCACACAGGCACAGGGAGACCGTGCAAGTAGTGCCATGGTTGGGATTCAAACTGATGACCCTGGGGCTGTTACAGTGAAGTGCTAACCACTTAGCCACCCGTGACCCCCTCCAGGCTTAGCAAAGTCATTGGGGGAGATTTTACAGAGGATGATTTTCCTGTTTTTTGAAAGGAATGAAGGCAAGGGGGGGGGGGGGGGGGAGATTTACTAAAACTGGAGGGTGCAAAATCTGGTGCAGCTCTGCATGGGAGCCAATCAGCTTCCAGGTTTTTTTTTTTTTTTTTTTAACAAGATGAGGTTAGAAGCTGATTGGCTGCCATGCAGAGCTGCACCAGATTTTGCACCCTCCAGTTTTAGTAAATCTCCCCCCCTTTGGAGTGCTTTGCAGTCCACCGAGGAATGGTTTCCAGAGAGCAGTGCAGGTGTGAGCCGGAGAGAGCAACACAGAGGCTGCCATGGGGTTTCCAGAGAGCAGTGCAGGTGTGAGCCGGAGAGAGCAACACAGAGGCTGCCATGGCTGAAAATGCTCGATTGTGGGCTTCACTGTGTGCCGGACTTAGCTGGTGGTCCACCGTATTTATATCCAGTTTTAACCCCACACCCCCCCCCCCCTCCCCCACAACCCCACTTCACACCCCTCCAGGGGCGGACTGACAACTCATGGGGCCCCCGGGCAATAGGGGATCATGGGGCCCCTGTGTCCTTGCCCAAACTCAAAAAAGCCTATGAAAAAGGTACCAGGGGCATCTTATGGGGCCCCCTACTGACCCCGGGCCCTCAGGCAGTGCCCGAGTTTCCAAATGGTCAGTCCGCCCCTGGACCCCTCTACTGCTTTCCACACACCTCCACTCCTTTCCAACCCCCCCCCCATACCCCTCCACACCACTTCACACCCCTCTACTGCTTTCCACACCCTTCTAAACCCCTCTACACACCTCCACCCCTTTCCAACCCCCCCTCTATACCTCCCCACGCCCCTCCACGCCCCTCTACTGCTTTCCACACACCTCCACGCCCCTCTACAACCCTCTGCACCCCTCTACACACCTCCACTCCTTTCCAACCCCCCCTCCCATACCCCTCCACACCCCTGCACACCTCTCTACACCCCTCTACTCTGCATCTCTCTACACTCCTTCACACCCCTCTATACACCCCCTCACCCCTCCACTCCTTTCCCGGCCCCTATTTCCCCTCCAGTCTATCCTGCAGTGCCTTGCATGACTACATCTGGCAGGACGGTCTCATATACTACAGCCCTTACTGACGGTGTCATACAATACAGCCCTTACTGACGGTGTCATACAATACAGCCCTTACTGACGGTGTCATACAATACAGCCCTTACTGACGGTGTCATACAATACAGCCCTCGCTGACGGTGTCATACAATACGGCCCTCGCTGACGGCGTCATACAATACGGCCCTCGCTGACGGCGTCATACAATACAGCCCTCGCTGACGGTGTCATACAATACAGCCCTCACTGAGGGTCGTACAATACAGCCCTCGCTGACGGCGTCATACAATACAGCCCTCGCTGACGGCGTCATACAATACGGCCCTCGCTGACGGCATCACACAATACGGCCCTCGCTGACGGCGTCATACAATACAGCCCTCGCTGACGGCGTCATACAATACGGCCCTCGCTGACGGCGTCATACAATACAGCCCTCGCTGACGGCGTCATACAATACAGTCCTCACTGACGGTGTCATACAATACAGCCCTCACTGAGGGTCGTACAATACAGCCCTCGCTGACGGCGTCATACAATACAGCCCTCGCTGACGGTGTCATACAATACAGCCCTCACTGACGGCGTCACACAATACGGCCCTCGCTGACGGTGTCATACAATACGGCCCTCGCTGACGGCGTCATACAATACGGCCCTCGCTGACGGCGTCATACAATACGGCCCTCGCTGACGGCGTCATACAATACGGCCCTCGCTGACGGCGTCACACAATACGGCCCTCGCTGACGGCGTCATACAATACGGCCCTCGCTGACGGCGTCATACAATACGGCCCTCGCTGACGGCGTCATACAATACGGCCCTCGCTGACGGCGTCATACAATACGGCCCTCGCTGACGGCGTCATACAATACGGCCCTCGCTGACGGCGTCACACAATACGGCCCTCGCTGACGGCGTCATACAATACGGCCCTCGCTGACGGCGTCACACAATACGGCCCTCGCTGACGGCGTCATACAATACGGCCCTCGCTGACGGCGTCACACAATACGGCCCTCGCTGACGGCGTCATACAATACGGCCCTCGCTGACGGCGTCATACAATACGGCCCTCGCTGACGGCGTCACACAATACGGCCCTCGCTGACGGCGTCATACAATACGGCCCTCGCTGACGGTGTCATAAAATACAGCCCTCGCTGACGGTGTCACACAATACGGCCCTCGCTGACGGTGTCACACAATACGGCCCTCGCTGACGGCGTCATACAATACAGCCCTCGCTGACGGCGTCACACAATACGGCCCTCGCTGACGGTGTCATAAAATACAGCCCTCGCTGACGGTGTCACACAATACGGCCCTCGCTGACGGTGTCACACAATACGGCCCTCGCTGACGGCGTCATACAATACAGCCCTCGCTGACGGCGTCACACAATACGGCCCTCGCTGACGGCGTCATACAATACAGCCCTCGCTGACGGCGTCATACAATACAGCCCTCGCTGACGGTGTCATACAATACGGCCCTCGCTGACGGCGTCATACAATACGGCCCTCGCTGACGGCGTCATACAATACGGCCCTCGCTGACGGTGTCATAAAATACGGCCCTCGCTGAGGGTCGTACACTGGCTGTTATTGTTCATGTATTGTTATTACGTTGGATGCTTTATTAGATTTTGCTCGTCTTTGGTGGGTGGGGCCCGGCTGGGGTGTCTCATGACTACGTTCCCTTTTTATCCCTGGATCACGGCCGGGCTTTGTTTCACCTTCTGTTGCTCGTGTTGGGGTGGGGGAGGTCATGGGACTCTCCGGCCGGACGCCTCTCGCTGCCACGCGAATGTTTGTCCCTTTTCTGTGGGTGACGCGGTTGTGCGATATCTTATCACTTTTCTATGTTGCATTTTTGTTTCTTTTACTTCAGTCTGACAATGTTGCAGTTTTTAGACCTCGGATGTATTTGTTCTCATAGTCTGGATTGTCCCGAGCAGCTCTTCTCTCGTGCTTTAGGTGGATATGTGACCCTCTTTGTACCCTCTGGAGTCACACGAACGTTTGGGCCACAACGTTGCTGTAGATCCATCGCTGTAGTTTTGAATGCCTTCGGCAGCATGATTTTGGTGGTAATACATATTCTCCTGGACAGTTACAAAATGTTTTGTGTATCAATACTTGTTAGAATTATCCGATTCTAGATTTCTGTGTATACAATTGTAGACTGTACTGCGGATAAGTCATTTCTTCCCCTGAGGAAGCCCAGGTTGGACGAAACATGTAGGGTAGGTACATCTCCTAAAACTGCAGAAAACATAGAGATATATATATATATATATATATATATATAAATATATATTATATATTTCTTATTACAAAATATAAGAAAACTATTTTTAAAAATACATTTCAAATATCCTGCATGTCTTTAACCGCTTGCCGCCCTGCCACTGTGTATATACGTGTGCAGGGCGGCAGTGGAGCGCAAAAGCACGTTTTAAAACGTGCTCCGCGCTCCCGACACATTCGCAGGTAGGGGGCGCGCGCGCGCTCCCGCCGACCCGCGGTGACAGGATTCGATCCAGTTAACCCCTTCACTGCCCTGTCACCAGTGTCACTGATCAGTGAACCAATTTTTACTGATCACTGTATCAGTGTCGCTGGTGACTTCCGATAGTGTTAGCGCCCCTCCCAGATAGCGCCAGTTTGCCGCCAGTACACCAGTAATCCCATTTAACCCCTTAATCTCCCCCCCCAGTTGACCCCTTCACTGCCCTGTCACCAGTGTCACTGATTACAGTGAACAGATTTTTACTCATCACTGTATCAGTGTCGCTGGCGACTTCCGATAGTGTTAGCGCCCCTCCCATATAGCGCCAGTTTGCCCGCTAATACACGGGATTTTTTTTTACCAAAAACATGGAGCAGAATACATTTTGGCTTAAATTTATGACTAACTTTGAGTTTACGATATATTTTTTATAGCTGAAAGTAGAAAATATTGTTTTTTTTTCAAAATTTTCGTGTTTTTTTTTGTTTATAGCGCAAAAAATAAAAAGCGCACAGGTGATCAAATACCACCGAAAGAAAGCTCTATTTGTGTGAAAAAAAGGACGTAAATTTCATTTGGGTGCAGCGTTGCATGACCGCGCAATTGAATTAGTGCAGCGCCAAACAGCAAAAAAAGGCGTGGTCATTAAGGGGGGTAAATCCTCTGGGGCTCAAGTGGTTAAAAATACAAATCTACATTTTTGGAACGCATTTACAGATATATGTAAAAATAGATGTTAAAATGACTTTGTCATATGTTAAGAAAATCTGAAGAATATATTTAAAAAAAAAAAGTATATTTTTAAAAATATTTTGCACTCTCTCTCTCTGTGTATACATATATATATATAGTTGTGTTGAAAATACTAGCCGTCAGACATCACTAACCGGATCAATCGCTGTTTTTGGTGGAAATGATATTTCTACATGGCAAATAATTTCCTAGCAGGTGTAGTAGAGTCATAGAAATCCAACAGACCCAACAGTCATGACATGCATGCTGCTGATTCTGTGTCATTGAATCACTCATTGAAAGGGGCGTGTTCAAAATAATAGCCGTGTGGAATTTTCCCCCTTCCCCCCCCCCCAGGCCATTTTTCAGGTTTCAGCGCTCTCACACTTTGAATGACAATTGCGCGGTCATACAACATTGTACCCAAACTAAAATTTTATAATTTTCTTCACACAACTAGAGCTTTCTTTTGGTGGTATTTAATCACCGCCGGGGTTTTTATTTTTTGCTAAATTAACAAACAAAGACCAAAAATTTTGAAAAAAAAACAAATTTTTCTTTGTTTCTGTTATAAAAGTTTGCAAATTAATAATTGTTCTTCATAAATTTAGGCCGAGATGTATTCTGCTACATGTCTTTGGGGAAAATAACCCAAATTAGGATGTATTATTTAGTTTGTAGGAAAGTTATAGAGTTCACAAACTATGGGATAGATCTGAATATTGATCAATCCTGAAGTACTGACAGCCAATCTAATTTCTTGAGGTCCAAGAATGTCAGAACAGTACAGATATCCCCCAAATGTCAGGACAGGACAGATATCCCCCAAATGTCAGGACAGTACAGATATCCCCCAAATGTCAGGACGGTACAGATATCCCCCAAATGTCAGGACAGTACAGATATCCCCCAAATGTCAGGACAGGACAGATATCCCCCAAATGTCAGAACAGGACAGATATCCCCCAAATGTCAGGACGGTACAGATATCCCCCAAATGTCAGAACAGGACAGATATCCCCCAAATGTCAGGACAGTACAGATATCCCCCAAATGTCAGATCAGTACAGATATCCCCCAAATGTCAGGACAGGACAGATATCCCCCAAATGTCAGGACAGGACAGATATCCCCCCAAATGTCAGGATGGTACAGATATCCCCCAAATGTCAGGACAGTACAGATATCCCCCAAATGTCAGGACAGTACAGATATCCCCCAAATGTCAGGACAGGACAGATATCCCCCAAATGTCAGGACAGGACAGATATCCCCCAAATGTCAGGACGGTACAGATATCCCCCAAATGTCAGGACAGTACAGATATCCCCCAAATGTCAGGACAGGACAGATATCCCCCAAATGTCAGGACAGGACAGATATCCCCCCAAATGTCAGGACGGTACAGATATCCCCCAAATGTCAGGACAGTACAGATATCCCCCAAATGTCAGGACGGTACAGATATCCCCCAAATGTCAGGACAGTACAGATATCCCCCAAATGTCAGAACAGTACAGATATCCCCCAAATTACCCCTTTTTGCAGAGTAGACAGTCCAACGTACTTCATAAGAGGAATGGCAAGTTTTTTGAAGTTGTATTTTTTTGTCATAATTTTTCGGAAAATGAAAAAATTAAAAAAATTATTTTCACTATTTTTTTTTTTACATCCTGTCACCAGTGCAGTAAAGCGTCATCATATAACTGGCATGGCGGTGAACAGGGACACTGACTGGTGACAGTATGAAAAATATATATATATATTTTTTATTTTTTATTTTTTATTATATTTAATTTTTTATTACATTTTTTTTTATTTTTTTTAAGATTTTTTTTTCATATTTTACTATGACCAAAGTAGTACAATGTTACCATAGTAACAGTATCAGTATTTTTTTTTTTTACACAATTTGCTTATAGCAAAGAATTACTTTGCTATAAGCAAGCATTTACCTGAATGACATCGATTCATTCAGGGCTTTTTTTTTTTTGTGCTTAGCTGTGATTTGGTCACAGCTAATCACATGACATGTGCATGTGATCGCTGTGACCATTCACAGCTAGGCACTAGTATACAATGGATGGCATGAATGAAGCCATCCATTGTATACAACTGTCATGTGACCTGCTGTGATTGGTCACAGCAGGTCACATGGTACCAGCAACGGGAGCCGGTACTCGGATCTGTCATCGGCCGTGTCCGAGGTGCACGGCTGGTGACAGATTGCGCTGCTGCGCCGCTCTGCATTAGCGCAAACGGCGCATGTGCGGGAGGACGCCAAATGGCGTGCACCCGGAGTGGCTAATGGTTAAGGAAGGAAGGCAGCAAATGTTGGACATGCTGGTTACAGTGCATTTCTCTCTGAAATTCTGAGGAAAATGGGTCGTTCCAGACATTGTTCAGAAGAACAGAGTACCTCGATTAACCTCCCTGGCGGTATGATTCTTTCCGATTTTTTGTGCTGAAAGCGGTACATTTTTTTGCATGGAAATATGTATTTTTTTATTGTAGGCTGTAATTTTTAGGAATAACTCCCTGAAATCTGTCCGGACAAGAGTCTAGTAAACATCCCGGGGAGGATAAAATTTGAAACACGAAATTATAAATTATAATTTAATAAATAATCATAAAAAATAATAATATAATAATAATAAATGTAATTCAATAATATAATCACCAAAAACACTGAAATGTGAAATATAGCGCCAAGTTGGCCCATCGCTGAGCTCAGTCGCAGAATCGTTTTCAGTGTCTGATGAGGAATTTCCCCCACGAATCATTATCACTCAATTCTGCAAGTGGTTCTGATTTACTATCGCTGTTCTCTAGCCGGTCTAAAACCGCGTCTGACCTAAAGGGACGCTTTTTGGCCGCCATGGACGTTTCTCAGTTTCCAGGCAGAAAGAACATTCAAAATGCAGGCAGGGCGCCGGACAAAG
The DNA here is from genome assembly GCF_062004578.1 of Staurois parvus. Lineage (NCBI taxonomy): Eukaryota > Metazoa > Chordata > Amphibia > Anura > Ranidae > Staurois > Staurois parvus. The sequence goes on from NW_028318969.1 coordinate 51,664, forward strand.
CACTCGGGACAAAATGTATGTGAAATGGTTTGAAACAGCAATGACAGCAAAAATGACATTTTTTAAAAAATTCAAATTTCCTGCCGTACGTCCCGACGTCACAGGGACCGGAACACGGAAGCCGGATGCCGGAGGAGATGGCCGGGGATGCTGCAGGGGGGACATCGCGGGAGCGAAGGACAAGGTAAGTGCTGCAGGGACCCCCAGAGCAGCGCCGCATGGTAAGCCCGAGTGTAGCTTGGGGGGGTTACCGCTTTTGGTATAAAAATTTTACCCCGAGCTACACTCGGGAATACCGCCAGGGGGGTTAAAAAGTTGATTGGAGGGGAAAACATATAAAGAAGTGCAGAAAATGATCGGCTGCTCAGCTAAAATGATGGCAAATGCTTTAAAATGGCAACCAAAACCTGAAAGACGCGGAAGAAAGCGACAAACTACCATTGGAATGGATAGAAGAATAGCCAACATGGGGCGGACTCAGCCAACAATCAGCTCCAGGAAGATGAAAGAAGGTGTGACGTTCCCTGTGAGGACTCAGCCAACAATCAGCTCCAGGAAGATGAAAGAAGGTGTGACGTTCCCTGTGAGGACTGTTACAATTAGAAGACGCCTATGTGAAGCCAAGCTATCTGCAAGAAGTCCCCGCAAAGTCCCACTGTTGGGAAAAAGACATGCTGAAGAGGTTACAATCTGCCAAAGAGCACATTGACCGGCCTAAAGAGAAATGGGGCAACATTTTGTGGACTGATGGAAGTAAGATTGTTCTTTTTGGGTCTAGTGGGCGGAGACAGTTTGTCAGACGACCCCCAAACACTGAATTCAAGCCACAGGACACTGTGAAGACCGTGAAGCATGGCGGTGCAAGCATCATGATATGGGGATGTTTCTCATACTACGGTGTTGGGCCTATTTATCGCATACCAGGGATCATGGATCAGTTTGAATCCATCAGAATACTTGAAGAGGTCATGCTGCCTTATGCTGAAGAGGAAATGCCCTTGAAATGGGTGTTCCAACAAGACAACGACCCCAAACACACCAGTAAACGTGCAACATCTTGGTTCCAGACCAACAAGATGGACGTTATGGAGTGGCCAGCCCAATCCCCGGATCTTCATCCAATAGAAAACTTGTGGGGTGACATCAAAAATGCCGTTTCTGAGGCCAAACCAAGAAATCGAGAAGAACTGTGGAATGTGGTCCAATCATCCTGGGCTGGAATACCTGATCACAGGGGCCAGAAGTTGGGGGACTCCATGCAACACAGATGTACAGCAGTTCTCAGAAACAGTGCGACTACAACCAAATATTCATGAAGTCATTCAAAGGAAAGCAAAATCTTCAAACATTTCTCAGTTTATATAGTGAATGTTGGAGTTTGTAAAGAAGAATACAAACACGGCCATTTTTTTGAACCGTCTAATATTCACTTTTCTTCCATTTTTTTAGAGGAACAACACAAATTTGATGTATTTTTCTTCATGTTGTGATTTGGAATAGAATGTGTCGTGTTCCCAATGCATTTGTGTGGATGGAAATAAAAGGATTAGAAGGATTTTCAGCTTTATTCACTTTTTTCGTATGTTAATGTCACAAATAAAATATTATAAAAAAAAAATGAATTTTAAAAAAAATTAGACAATTATTCCTACTTTTTTTCTGTGGCGCGTTGCATTTTTCATGTGTTTTGGCCGCGTTTGCATCGCGTTCTTAAACCCATGGGAACGCGTAAATGCAAATAAAGCCGCCTTCTGGAATTCGAACGAACGCATCAAGACCAATATATCCGTCTTCTAAGCGCGGCGTAAATCGATGGCGCTCTATAAGTACCTGAAATAAATAAATAATATAAATCTTCCGAAATTCGAAGGAATGCAATCAAGACGAATATAACTGTCTTCCAAAATTCGAAGGGACGTGTTAAGACGAATATAGTCGTCTTCTGAAACACGTTAAGAACAATACAGCCGTCTTCCGCAATTCAAATGAAGACATTAAGACGAATATAACTGTCTTCCGAAATTCGAATGAGCATGTTAAGACGAATATTGCAGTCTTTGGAAATTCAAATCGGAATCAAATTTAAATCCAATCCAAATAGAATGTTTCGTTTTCAGAACTCGTTTTGTCTAACATATGGAAGGCGAACATAACTGTCTTCCAAAATTCGAGGGAACGTGTTAGGACGAATATAGTCGTCTTCTGAAATTCGAAGGGACGTGTTAAGACGAATATGGTCGTCTTCTGAAATTCGAACAAAGACTTTCAGGCGAATATAACTGTCTTCCAAAATTCGAGGGAACGTGTTAGGACGAATATAGTCGTCTTCTGAAATTCGAAGGGACGTGTTAAGACGAATATGGTCGTCTTCTGAAATTCGAACAAAGACTTTAAGGCGAATATAACTGTCTTCCAAAATTCGAAGGAACATGTTAAGACGAATATGGTCGTCTTCCAAAATTCGAACAAAGACTTTAAGACGAATATAATTGTCTTCCAAAATTCGAACAAAGACTTTAAGACGAATATAATTGTCTTCCAAAATTCGAAGGAACACGTTAAGACGAACATAGCTGCCTTTTCGAATTCCGAATGAACATGTTAAGTCCAATATAGCCGTATTCCGAAATTCGAGGGAACGCATTAAGACGAATATAGATGTCTTCCGAAATTCGAACGAGGATGTTACAATGAATATAGCCATCTTCCGAATTCCGAATGAACACGTTAAGACCAATACAGCCGTCTTCCGCAATTCAAATGAAGACATTAAGACGAATATAACCGTCTTCCGAAATTCGAATGAGCATGTTAAGACGAATATAGCAGTCTTTGGAAATTCAAATCGGAATCAAATTTAAATCCGATGCAAATAGAATGTTTCGTTTTCAGAACTCATTTTGTCTAACATATGGAATAGGACGAAACAAAATGATTAAGTTAACAAATTAATCCGAAGCAAAACCGATTTTTCCGCCGTGCCCATCTCTATAAATAACTTCTAGTCCTGCTGCATGTCCTGAAATCCTCAGTGTGGCCGGAAGATGGCGCTGCAGCCCAGGAGGACCGAGAATATAGCTGTCTTCCAGAATTCGAATGAACACGCTAAGACAAATGTATCCGTCCTTCGCAATTCGAAGGAATGCATTAAGATGAGTATAGCTGTTTTCAGAAATTCGAAGGAAAACATTAAGACGAATTAACACGTTAAGACAAATATAGGCGTCTTCCAAAATTCGAAGGAATGCATGAAAACGAATACAGGCGCCTTCCGAAATGCAAACCAACACGTTAAGGTGAATATAGACATCATCTGAAATTCGAATGAAGACGCAAAGACGAATATAATAAAGTCTTCCAAAGTTAGAACACACTAATATAGCCGTCTTCCAAAAATTCGAAGGAACACGGTAAGGTCAATATAGCCGTCTTCTGAAATTCGAATGAATGCATTAAGGCAAATATAGCCGTCTTCCAAAAATTCGAAGGAACGAGTTGAGACGAATATAGGCGTCTTCCGAAATTTGAATGAACACGTTAAGGTGAATATAGACATCATCCGAAATTCGAATGAAGACGCTAAGACCAATATAATAGAGTCTTCCAAAGTTAGAAAAAACACATTAAGAGGAATATACCCGTCTTCCAAAAATTTGAAGGAGTACGTTAGGATGAATATAGCCGATTTGAAATTCAAATCAGAATCGAATTTGAATCGAATCAAATCCAAATAGATTAAATGAGTTCTGAAACGGTAACATTCTAATGAACACGTTAAGAGGAATATAGCCGTCTTCTGAAATTCGAATGAGCATGTTAAGGCGAATATAGCCGTCTTCCGAAATTCGAAGGAACGCATTAAAACGAATATAGCCGCCTTCAACAACTCGAAGGAACAAGTTAAGACGAATATAGACATCTTCCGAAATTCGAATGAAGACGCTAAGGCGAATAAAACTGTGTTCCAAAATTCGAATGAACGCGTTAAGGCGAATAAAATAACTGCTCCGAAGCTAGAAAGAACACGTTAAGACGAATATAGCCTTCTTCCAAAAATTCGAAGGAACATGTTAAGGCGAATATACCCGTCTTCCAAAATTCAAAGCAATGCTTTAAGACGAATATAGCCGCCCTCCTAAATTCGAAGGAGCACATTAGAATGAACACAGCCGTCTTTTGAAATTCAAATCGGAGTCGAATTTGAATCGAATCAAATCTAAATAGAGTAAATGAGTTCTGAAAACGTAACATTCTAACGTATTGAATAGGATGAAACAAAATGATCAACGAACGGATCCGAAGCAAAACCAATATTTCCGCCGTGCCCATCTCTATATATAACTTCCAGTCCTGCTGCATGTCCTGAAATCCTCAGTGTGGCCGGAAGATGGCGCTGCAGCCCAGGAGGACCGAGAAGACATTAAGCTGAATATAGCCATCTCCCGAAATTCGAATGAAAATGCTAAGACAAATGTATCCGTCCTTCGCAATTCGAAGGAACGTGTTAAGACGAATAAAGCCGCGTTCCAAAATTCTAAGGAAAATGTTAAAACGAATATAGCCTTCTCCCGAAATTCGAATGAACATGTTAAGGCGAATATAATAAGAGTTCCAAAGTTAGAAAGAACACATTAAGACGAATATAGCCGTCTTCCGAAATCCGAGGGAACACAGTAAGGTGAATATAGACATCATCCGAAATTCGAATGAATACGTTAAGACGAATATAGCCGCCTTCCGAAACTCGACAGAGCACGTCAGAATGAATATAGCCGATTTGAAATTCAAATCGGAATTGAATTTGAATCAAATCAAATCCAAATAGTCTAAACGAGTTCTGAAAACGTAACATTCTAACGTATTGACTTGGATGAAACAAAATGATCAACTTAACGAACGGATCCGAAGCAAAACCAATATTTCCTCCGTGCCCATCTGTATAAATATCTTCCAGTCCTGCTGCATGTCCTGGAATCCTCAGTGTGGCCGGAAGATGGCGCTGCAGCCCAGGAGGACCGAGGAGACATTAAGACGAATATAGCTGTCTTCCAGAATTCGAATGAACACGCTGAGACAAATGTATCCGTCCTTCGCAATTCGAAGGAATGCATTAAGATGAGTATAGCTGTTTTCAGAAATTCGAAGGAAAACATTAAGACGAATTAACACGTTAAGACAAATATAGGCGTCTTCCAAAATTCGAAGGAATGCATTAAAACGAATATAGCCGTCTTCCGAAATGCAAACGAACACGTTAAGGTGAATATAGACATCATCTGAAATTCGAATGAAGACGCGAAGACGAATATAATAAAGTCTTCCAAAGTTAGAACACACTAATATAGCCGTCTTCCAAAAATTCGAAGGAACACGGTAAGGTCAATATGGCCTTCTTCTGAAATTCGAATGAATGCATTAAGGCGAATATAGCCGTCTTCCGAAATTCGAAGGAACATGTTAAGGTGACTATAGACATCATCCGAAATTCGAATGAAGACGCTAAGACCAATATAATAAAGTCTTCCAAAGTTAGAAAAAAACACATTAAGAGGAATATACCCGTCTTCCAAAATTCGAAGGAACACGGTAAGGTGAATATAGCCTCTGAAATTCGAAGGAGTACGTTAGGATGAATATAGCCGATTTGAAATTCAAATCAGAATCGAATTTGAATCGAATCAAATCCAAATAGACTAAATGAGTTCTGAAACGGTAACATTCTAACGTATTGAATAGGATGAAACAAAATGATCAACTTAACGAACGGATCCGAAGCAAAACCAATATTTCCATCCTGCCCATCTCTATAGATAACTTCCAGTCCTGCTGCATGTCCTGAAATCCTCGTTGTGGCCGGAAGATGGCAATTCACAAGAACTCATTAAGGCGAATATAGTTGTCTTCCGAAATTTGAATGAACACGTTAAGCTGAATATAGACATCTTCCAGAATTCGAATGAAGACGATAAGACGAATCTAATAAGAGCTCCAAAGTTAGAAAGAACACGTTAAGGCGAATATAGCCGTCTTCTGAAATTCGAAGGAACAAGTTAAGACGAATAAAGATGAATGACATCTTCCGAAATGCAAATGAAGACACTAAGGCGAATAAAACTGTCTTCCAAAATTCGAATGAACACGTTAAGGTGAATATAATAACTGCTCCGAAGCTGGAAAGAACACGTTAAGACGAATATAGCCTTCTTCCAAAAATTCGAAGGAACATGTTAAGGCGAATATAGCCGCCCTCCTAAATTCGAAGGAGCACATTAGAATGAACACAGCCGTCTTTTAAAAATTCAAATCGGAATTGAATTTGAATCGCATCAAATCCAAATAGACTAAACGAGTTCTGAAAACGTAACATTCTAACGTATTGAATAGGATGAAACAAAATGATCAACTTAACGAACGGATCCGAAGCAAAACCAATATTTCCGCCGTGCCCATCTCTATATATAACTTCCAGTCCTGCTGCATGTCCTGGAATCCTCAGTGTGGCCGGAAGATGGCGCTGCAGCCCAGGAGGACCGAGAAGACATTAAGAGGAATATAGCCGTCTCCCGAAATTCGAATGAAAATGCTAAGACAAATGTATCCGTCCTTCGCAATTCGAAGGAACGTGTTAAGACTAGAGATGAGCGAATTATTCAAAAATTCGATTCGGCTGATTCGCCGAATTTGCGGGAGAAATTTGATTCGATGCGAATTTATTCGCCGCGAATTTAACTTATTAAAAGGGTTTCTAGGCTTCAGAGAGCCTTTATATTAGTGCAGAACACTGTACCTTTAATTTAAATGCCCTTGGAGTCTGCTGGGGAAGAGAAATAATACTGTCAGTCAGTATGACATGCAGATGAGTGCCGTCCATCTTAGAATCACCGCACACTTCACTCATTTGGGCAGTCACGGGGCACGACGAAGAAGAAGAAGAAGATGATGAAGAAGAAGAAGAAGAAGAATGAAAAGAAGAAGAAGAATGAAAAGAAGAATGAAAAGAAGAAGAATGAAAAGAAGAAGAAGAAGAATGAAAAGAAGAATGAAAAGAAGAAGAAGAAGAATGAAAAGAAGAAGAAGAATGAAAAGAAGAAGAAGAAGAATGAAAAGAAGAATGAGAAGAAGAATGAAAAGAAGAATTAAAAGAAGAATGAGAAGAATGAAAAGAAGAAGATGAAGAATGAAAAGAAGAATGAAAAATGAAAAGAAGAATGAAAAGAAGAAGAAGAAGAATGAAAAGAAGAAGAAGAAGAATGAAAAGAAGAATGAAAAGAAGAAGAAGAAGAATGAAAAGAAGAAGAATGAAAAGAAGAATGAAAAGAAGAAGAAGAAGAATGAAAAGAAGAAGAAGAATGAAAAGAAGAAGAATGAAAAGAAGAATGAAAAGAAGAAGAAGAAGAATGAAAAGAAGAAGAAGAATGAAAAGAAGAAGAAGAATGAAAAGAAGAATGAGAAGAAGAATGAAAAGAAGAATGAAAAGAAGAATGAGAAGAATGAAAAGAAGAATGAAAAGAAGAAGAAGAAGAATGAAAAGAAGAAGAAGAAGAATGAAAAGAAGAATGAAAAGAAGAAGAAGAAGAATGAAAAGAAGAAGAAGAGGAATGAAAAGAAGAATGAAAAGAAGAAGAAGAAGAATGAAAAGAAGAATGAAAAGAAGAAGAAGAAGAATGAAAAGAAGAAGAAGAATGAAAAGAAGAAGAAGAAGAATGAAAAGAAGAATGAAAAGAAGAAGAAGAAGAATGAAAAGAAGAAGAAGAATAAAAAGAAGAAGAAGAAGAATGAAAAGAAGAAGAAGAAGAATGAAAAGAAGAATGAAAAGAAGAATGAGAAGAATGAAAAGAAGAATGAAAAGAAGAAGAAGAAGAATGAAAAGAAGAAGAAGAAGAATGAAAAGAAGAAGAAGAAGAATGAAAAGAAGAATGAAAAGAAGAAGAAGAAGAATGAAAAGAAGAAGAAGAAGAATGAAAAGAAGAAGAAAAAGAATGAAAAGAAGAAGAAAAAGAATGAAAAGAAGAATGAAAAGAAGAAGAAGAAGAATGAAAAGAAGAAGAAGAAGAATGAAAAGAAGAATGAAAAGAAGAAGAAGAAGAATGAAAAGAAGAATGAAAAGAAGAAGAAGAAGAAGAAGAATGAAAAGAAGAAGAATTCCAGTACAGCAAAAAGTGTATCTGCAGAGAGCTCCGCTATTTCTGACAGTTCTCTGACAGTTCCTTCACATTTACAGCGGTTGAAACATTGTATCTATTTGTTTCCGAATAAAAACATCTGTATCCTAAATGGAAACAAATAGATACAATGTTTCAACCGCTGTAAATGTGAAGGAACTGTCAGAGAACTGTCAGAAATAGCGGAGCTCTCTGCAGTGACACTTTTGCCGGCTGATCGGGGAAAATTCGATTCGTGCATCCGAAGTTTGCTAAAATTCGGATTCGATGCGAATCGAATTTTTCCTAATATTCGAAACGAATTCCACTTCGCCAAGTTCGATTCGCTCATCTCTAGTTAAGCCGTGTTCCAAAATTCTAAGGAAAATGTTAAAACGAATATAGCCTTCTCCCGAAATTCGAATGAACATGTTAAGGCGAATATAATAAGAGTTCCAAAGTTAGAAAGAACACATTAAGACGAATATAGCCGTCTTCCGAAATCCGAGGGAACACAGTAAGGTGAATATAGACATCATCCGAAATTCGAATGAATACGTTAAGACGAATATAGCCGTCTTCCGAAACTCGACAGAGCACGTCACAATGAATATAGCCGATTTGAAATTCAAATCGGAATTGAATTTGAATCGCATCAAATCCAAATAGACTAAACGAGTTCTGAAAACGTAACATTCTAAAGTATTGAATAGGATGAAACAAAATGATCAACTTAACGAATGGATCCGAAGCAAAACCAATATTTCCTCCGTGCCCATCTGTATAAATATCTTCCAGTCCCGCTGCATGTCCTGGAATCCTCAGTGTGGCCGGAAGATGGCGCTGCAGCCCAGGAGGACCGAGGAGACATTAAGCTGAATATAGCTGTCTTCCAAAATTCGAATCGACACGCTAAGACAAATGTATCCGTCCTTTGCAATTCGAAAGAGCTCATCAAGCCGAATATAGCCTTCTGAAATTTGAATGAACAAGTTAAGGTGAAAATAGACATCTGCCGAAATTCGAATGAAGACTCTAAGACGAATCTAATAAGTCTTCCAAAGTTAGAAAGAACACATTAAGACGAATATAGCCGTCATCCAAAACTCGAAGGAACATGGTAGGATCAATATAGACATCTTCCGAAATTCGAATGAAGACGATAAGACGAATATAATAAGTCTTCCAAAATTCAAAGGAACGTGTTGAGACTAGAGATGAGCGAATCGAACTTGGCGAAGTGGAATTTGTTTCGAATATTAGGAAAAATTCGATTCGCATCGAATCCGAATTTTAGCAAACTTCGGATGCACGAATCGAATTTTCCCCGATCAGCCGGCAAAAGTGTCCCTGCAGAGAGCTCCGCTATTTCTGACAGTTCTCTGACAGTTCCTTCACATTTACAGCGGTTGAAACATTGTATCTATTTGTTTCCATTTAGGATACAGATGTTTTTATTCGGAAATAAATAGATACAATGTTTCAACCGCTGTAAATGTGAAGGAACTGTCAGAGAACTGTCAGAAATAGCGGAGCTCTCTGCAGATACACTTTTTGCTGGAATGGAATTCTTCTTCTTTTCATTCTTCTTCTTCTTTTCATTCTTCTTCTTCTTCTTTTCATTCTTCTTTTCATTCTTCTTCTTCTTTTCATTCTTCTTCTTCTTCTTTTCATTCTTCTTTTCATTCTTCTTCTTCTTTTCATTCTTCTACTTCTTCTTTTCATTCTTCTTTTCATTCTTCTTCTTCTTCTTTTCATTCTTCTTCTTCTTCTTTTCATTCTTCTTTTCATTCTTCTTCTTTTCATTCTTCTTCTTCTTCTTTTCATTCTTCTTTTCATTCTTCTTCTTCTTCTTTTCATTCTTCTTCTTCTTCTTTTCATTCTTCTTTTCATTCTTCTCATTCTTCTTTTAATTCTTCTTTTCATTCTTCTTCTTTTCATTCTTCTTCTTTTCATTCTTCTTCTTCTTTTCATTCTTCTTCTTCTTTTCATTCTTCTTTTCATTCTTCTTCTTCTTCTTTTCATTCTTCTTCTTCTTATTTTCATTCTTCTTTTCATTCTTCTTCTTCTTTTCATTCTTCTTTTCATTCTTCTTCTTCTTCTTTTCATTCTTCTTCTTCTTCTTTTCATTCTTCTTTTCATTCTTCTTCTTCTTCTTTTCATTCTTCTTCTTCTTCTTTTCATTCTTCTTTTCATTCTTCTTCTTCTTCTTCTTTTCATTCTTCTTCTTCTTCTTTTCATTCTTCTTTTCATTCTTCTTCTTCTTCTTTTCATTCTTCTTCTTCTTCTTCTTTTCATTCTTCTTCTTCTTCTTTTCATTCTTCTTCTTCTTCTTCTTTTCATTCTTCTTCTTCTTTTTCTTCTTTTCATTCTTCTTCTTCTTCTTCTTTTCATTCTTCTTCTTCTTTTCATTCTTCTTTTCATTCTTCTCTTTCTTCTTTTCATTCTTCTTCTCATTCTTCTTTTCATTCTTCTTCTTCTTTTCATTCTTCTTCTTCTTCTTTTCATTCTTCTTCTTCTTTTCATTCTTCTTCTTCTTCTTTTCATTCTTCTTCTTTTCATTCTTCTTCTTCTTCTTTTCATTCTTCTTCTTTTCATTCTTCTTTTCATTCTTCTTCTTCTTCGTCGTGCCCCGTGACTGCCCAAATGAGTGAAGTGTGCGGTGATTCTAAGATGGACGGCACTCATCTGCATGTCATACTGACTGACAGTATTATTTCTCTTCCCCAGCAGACTCCAAGGGCATTTACATTAAAGGTACAGTGTTCTGCACTAATATAAAGGCTCTCTGAAGCCTAGAAACCCTTTTAATAAGTTAAATTCGCGGCGAATAAATTCGCATCGAATCGAATTTCTGCCGCAAATTCGGCGAATCAGCCGAATCGAATTTTTGAATAATTCGCTCATCTCTAGTTGAGACGAATATAGCCGTCTACCAAAATTCGAAGGAGCAAGTTAGGATGAGCCGTCTTTTGAAATTCAAATCGGAGTCGAATTTGAATCGAATCAAATCTAAATAGACTAAACGAGTTCTGAAAACGTAACATTCTAACGTATTGAATAGGACGAAGCAAAACAATCAACTTAACGAACGGATCCGAAGCAAAACCGATTTTTCCGCCGTGCCCATCTTCCAGTCCTGCTGCATGTCCTGAAATCCTCGTTGTGGCCGGAAGATGGCGCTACAGCCCAGGAGGACGGAGAAGGAGGACCTGTGACATTGTATCTTCCAGATGTCCTCCTCCGGATTATCCGACCACCGATAGGGCCATGTGGGGACCATCAGACGGCCCATAAAGCGCCGGTACCAGACGACCGATAAATACAGCGACAAAATCGGGAGCGATGAACTTTTATAAACTCGGCCCGATAATTCGGCTGAAATATGTTCCCGTAAAACGGAAAGGGATCCGAAGACACCGAGGACGACCCCCCCGCCCCCCCTCCCCCCCGCCTCCTCGATCGTCGGAGAGCGCTGAATGTTAAAGAACAAGTCTGGATTTTTCTAGGAAATGTTTTTTTTTTGGTTTTGAAGAATGAAATGATCCAAGAAGGGCGGGGACACCGAACCGAGAACCGCCCCATTGGCTGGCGATTGGATTCATCGAATTATAGGAGAGGAGGGGCGGGATATCTCAGGTCACGTATTAGCACGACGGCTGACCTCTGAGGCTCTGGGATCTGTAAGAGCGCCGCCCGATGGCTGGAGATGGAACATATGGGGGTAACATGGGATGAAAGTTGGGGGAACGAGTGAAAAAAAGGGGGCGGGTCTTCCTACCGTCAGGACGAACCCAGGCCGGTCGCTGTCCTTGGAGAGAGGATTTCATGCCGTATTGGGAATAGTGCCGGGACGGGGCCCTCCAGCTTCTGGGGCCAAACAGCGCCCTCCCCCCCCCGATGATTTGTGAGCATCATTTGACAGCAAAAGTCCCCCCCATTTTTTTGGGGGGGGAGGATTTTTGCTGTCACATGATGCTCAAAAATTGAGCACTAATCTGTACCGTGCCCCCGGAGGATACATTCTCTACATACAAAAATATCCCTCTCTCAATACCAACCCCCCCCCCATTGAAATCCCCTCTCCCAGTAAAAATCTGTGCCCCCCCGCCCAATACCCCTCCCAGCTAAAATACTGCCCCCCTCCAAAATGACTCCTCCTAGCAATAATCCTCTCCCCCTCATATTTCCTCTCTGTGCACAAATCCCCCTCCCCCAGCACAACCCCCCCTCCTCCAAATCTCCCCTCATAGCAGTAATCCCACCCCAATCTTCCCTGCCAGCACCAATCCCCCCTCGATTACACCTCCCGGCACAACCCCCCCAAAAATAAATACCACTCTTGACACAGTCCCCCCCTCCCTCAAATCCCCTCTCCCAATACAAATTCCCACCCCCACTGAAATACCCTCTCTCAGTACAAATCTTTGCCCCCCCAATACTCCTTCCAGCTAAAATACTCTCCCCCTTCAAAATCTCCCCTTTTAGCAGTAATCCCACCCCAATCTTCCCTGCCAGCACCAATCCCCCCTCGATTACACCTCCAGGCACAACCCCCCCAAATATAAATACCACTCTTGACACAGCCCCTCCCTCAAATACCCTCTCCCAGTACAAATCTTTGCCCCCCCCATACTCCTCCTAGCACAAATCCTCTCCCCCATCATATTTCCTCTCTGTGCACAACCCCTCCCCTCAAAATTTCCCCTCCTAGCAGTAATCTCACCTCCAATCTTCCCTCCCAGCACCAATCCCCACTCAATCACACCTCCAGGCACAACCCCCCCAAAAACAGCACAATTCTCCCTTCCTCAAATCCCTTCTCCCAATACAAATCCCCCTCCCCCACTGAAATATCCTCTCTCAGTACAAATCTGTGCCCCTCCCCAATACCCCTCCCAGCTAAAATACTGCCCCCCTCCAAAATGACTCCTCCTAGCAATAGTCCTCTCCCCCTCATATTTCCTCTCTGTGCACAAATCCCCCTCCCCCAGCACAACCCCCCCTCCTCCAAATCTCCCCTCATAGCAGTAATCCCACCCCAATCTTCCCTGCCAGCACCAATCCCCCCTCGATTACACCTCCTGGAACAACCCTCCCAAAAATAAATACCACTCTTGACACAGTCCCCCCCTCCCTCAAATCCCCTCTCCCAATACAAATTCCCACCCCCACTGAAATACCCTCTCTCAGTACAAATCTTTGCCCCCCCCAATACTCCTTCCAGCTAAAATACTCTCCCCCTTCAAAATCTCCCCTTTTAGCAGTAATCCCACCCCAATCTTCCCTGCCAGCACCAATCCCCCCTCGATTACACCTCCAGGCACAACCCCCCCAAATATAAATACCACTCTTGACACAGCCCCTCCCTCAAATACCCTCTCCCAGTACAAATCTTTGCCCCCCCATACTCCTCCTAGCACAAATCCTCTCCCCCATCATATTTCCTCTCTGTGCACAACCCCTCCCCTCCAAATCTCCCCTCCTAGCAGTAATCTCACCCCCAATCTTCCCTCCCAGCACCAATCCCCACTCAATCACACCTCCAGGCACAACCCCCCCAAAAACAGAACAATTCTCCCTTCCTCAAATCCCTTCTCCCAATACAAATCCCCCCCCCCCACTGAAATACCCTCTCTCAGTACAAATCTGTGCCCCTCCCCAATACCCCTCCCAGCTAAAATACTGTCCCCCTCCAAAATCTCCCCTCCTGGCAGTAATCCTAACTCCAATCTTCCCTCCCAGCACCAATCCCCCCTCAATCACACCTCTAGGCATAACCCCCCCCCAACAAAAACACCACTCTTGACACAATCCCCCCTCCCTCAAATCCCCTCTCCCACCACAACCCCACCTATTACACCCCCACCCCAAAACCCCCCAGTACAAAAACTCCCCTCAAGTTTACTCTCCTAGCACAAATCCTCTTCCCTCAAACCCCTCCTCAACACACACATCCTTTCCCCCCACCCAATCCCTCTTCCTAGCACAGATCCCCCCCCCAACCCCAAATCTCCCTCAGGGTGATGCCGATTGCTGCAATGGCGGGGGGATCGCAGCACTGGGAACCCACGCTGGTGATGCCACTTGCTGTCAGATCAGAACCTTTTAGGGTTTGCTTACCCACCCCCTTACTCACATTTTCTGCTGCCAGGACGGGGTGGGTAACGGAACCCTGCGCTGTCCCAATCTGTATTCCTTTGTTACCCCCCTGAATCCAGGAGCGCTGCACTGATGGGAGGGGGGAGCTGGGGGTTAGGGTAACACAGCCCGCACCTCCTTCCTTCTCTCTCCTCCTCTCTGGATTTGGTTTGCCACTTCCAGCACTAAGGTGATAGGAGTAGTGATGGAGACGAAGCAACATGAACTCTGAACATTGAGCCCCCTCCTCACATGAGGACCACAGTGTCCGGGGCAGCTGCCCCTCTTTTCCCCCCTTCCCCACCACCATCACCTTGTCCCAGCCCCGATGGAGAAGGTGTTTGCAGTCATAAGAGATCTAAGGGACCCAAGGCCTACAACAGCAGGCTGATTCTCCAAACGCAGGGCAGGATGTTCTACAACATATGGAGTCATATGGAATTTGCTCAAAAGCTCTTCAAGAGTAGACTATGAGGTCTCCGAATCTGAATTAGAGATGGCAATAGGACCTCTGGCACCGATAGAGTCTCAGTAGGGCCAACGTAGAGATAGAGTCTCAGTAGGGCCAACGTAGAGATAGAGCCTCAGTAGGGCCAACGTAGAGATAGAGTCTCAGTAGGGCCAACGTAGAGATAGAGTCTCAGTAGGGCCAACGTACAGATAGAGTCTCAGTAGGGCCAACGTAGAGATAGAGTCTCAGTAGGGCCAACGTACAGATAGAGTCTCAGTAGGGCCAACGTACAGATAGAGTCTCAGTAGGGCCAACGTAGAGATAGAGTCTCAGTAGGGCCAACGTACAGATAGAGTCTCAGTAGGGCCAACGTACAGATAGAGTCTCAGTAGGGCCAACGTACAGATAGAGTCTCAGTAGGGCCAACGTAGAGATAGAGTCTCAGTAGGGCCAACGTACAGATAGAGTCTCAGTAGGGCCAACGTACAGATAGAGTCTCAGTAGGGCCAACGTAGAGATAGAGTCTCAGTAGGGCCAACGTACAGATAGAGTCTCAGTAGGGCCAACGTAGAGATAGAGTCTCAGTAGGGCCAACGTAGAGATAGAGTCTCAGTAGGGCCAACATAGAGATAGAGTCTCAGTAGGGCCAACGTAGAGATAGAGTCTCAGTAGGGCCAACGTACATATAGAGTCTCAGTAGGGCCAACGTACAGATAGAGTCTCAGTAGGGCCAACGTAGAGATAGAGTCTCAGTAGGGCCAACGTAGAGATAGAGTCTCAGTGGGGCCAACGTAGAGATAGAGTCTCAGTAGGGCCAACGTAGAGATAGAGTCTCAGTAGGGCCAACGTACAGATAGAGTCTCAGTAGGGCCAACGTAGAGATAGAGTCTCAGTAGGGCCAACGTCAGACTCAGTAGTATGCAGGGGCGGACTGACAACTCATGGGGCCCCCTGGGCAATAGGGGATCATGGGGCCCCTGTGTCCTTGCCCAAACTCAAAAAAGCCTATGAAAAAGGTACCAGGGGCATCTCATGGGGCCCCCTCAGGCAATAGGGGATCATGGGGCCCCTGTGTCCTTGCCCAAATTCAAAAAAGCCTATGAAAAAGGTACCAGGGGCATCTCATGGGGCCCCCCTACTGACCCCGGGCCCTCAGGCAGTACCCGAGTTTCCAAATGGTCAGTCCGCCCTTGGTAGTACGCTTAGATGCCCAGTGAGCCTATTAATTGCAGTAGGCCCCCAAAAAAGGTCTAAAATGCTCCTAAGGGGCCCTGGGGACACGGGTGGGCAGAGCTATAGAAGACTTTGATGACCCTATAATAACACCGGGACTGTCCTCTGTGTGTGTCTCTGGAAAGACATGTTACACCACATGGTGGAAAACAACTAGACCCGAAGCGAGGCAAGACCTTGCATAATCGCAAACCAAAGCAACTAGCACCGATGAGGCTCACTGTTGGCTGGAGGTGGCCAAGCCATTGAAGGCAATCAGTGGAATGATACTGAAGACCCTATGATCTACAAAGTGCTGCAGAAGCAAGAGCAGCAACGGGATGGTGCTTCCTCTGGGCTGAATGGCAGAAGAAGAAGCGGTGAGCACGCACGCCTTGAGGGTGAAGTTGGGGCTCAATTGCCCTAACCTTAACCATTATCACATGATGGAGATGACAGGAGATTTAAAATGGCACCCAATGGTACCAACTGTGAGATCCATGGTAGTGCATCTCAGTGCATTGCATTACAAAAAAAATGGTTGCAACTGATTTTCCGCACATTAGGACGTGTTGCCAGGCTGTAAATGTCTGTTGGCTTGTGGGTGGTTGCAGGGTGGTGTGGCACCAGCCCGATTGTGAATAGCGACGTTGTATTGAAGGAATGTCCCAAATACACAAACAACCTAGTGGGAAGGCACCAAGCTGGGAAAACACTGACAGTTCTGTGCAACTAGTACAATAGAGCAGATTCTGATGGATCAATAGCATCTGTCTACAAGGGTGGAATGCGACATGGCCAGTCTGAGCCTAATGAAGAGGTTTCCAATGCAGGATGGTGTATCACTAGCCTGTCCCTTCTCCTCCAAAACCTTTCCCTGACAGATGGGTGATGTCAGAGCCTGGGTCCGAACCTGGGCCTTCTGCGGTTCATGCTCCTAGATTAACCAGAGAATTCTACCAGAGGTTTCCCCACAAGCCTGGTCCTAAGACATCCAAGGGACGTCCTGTGAGGAGGGGAGTACTGTCAGAGCCTGGGTCTGAACCTGGGCCTTCTGCGGTTCATGCTCCTAGATTAACCAGAGAATTCTACCAGAGGTTTCCCCACAAGCCTGGTCCTAAGACATCCAAGGGACGTCCTGTGAGGAGGGGAGTACTGTCAGAGCCTGGGTCTGAACCTGGGCCTTCTGCGGTTCATGCTCCTAGATTAACCAGAGAATTCTACCAGAGGTTTCCCCACAAGCCTGGTCCTAAGACATCCAAGGGACGTCCTGTGAGGAGGGGAGTACTGTCAGAGCCTGGGTCTGAACCTGGGCCTTCTGCGGTTCATGCTCCTAGATTAACCAGAGAATTCTACCAGAGGTTTCCCCACAAGCCTGGTCCTAAGACATCCAAGGGACGTCCTGTGAGGAGGGGAGTACTGTCAGAGCCTGGGTCTGAACCTGGGCCTTCTGCGGTTCATGCTCTTAGATTAACCAGAGAATTCTACCAGAGGTTTCCCCAGAAGCCTGGTCCTAAGACATCCAGGGAATGTCCTGTGAGGAGGGGAGTACTGTCAGAGCCTGGGTCTGAACCTGGGCCTTCTGCGGTTCATGCTCCTAGATTAACCAGAGAATTCTACCAGAGGTTTCCCCACAAGCCTGGTCCTAAGACATCCAAGGGACGTCCTGTGAGGAGGGGAGTACTGTCAGAGCCTGGGTCTGAACCTGGGCCTTCTGCGGTTCATGCTCCTAGATTAACCAGAGAATTCTACCAGAGGTTTCCCCACAAGCCTGGTCCTAAGACATCCAAGGGACGTCCTGTGAGGAGGGGAGTACTGTCAGAGCCTGGGTCTGAACCTGGGCCTTCTGCGGTTCATGCTCCTAGATTAACCAGAGAATTCTACCAGAGGTTTCCCCACAAGCCTGGTCCTAAGACATCCAGGGAATGTCCTGTGAGGAGGGGAGTACTGTCAGAGCCTGGGTCCGAACCTGGGCCTTCTGCGGTTCATGCTCCTAGATTAACAAAAGAATTCCACCACAAATTCCACCACAAAGAATTCCCCACAAGCCTGGTCCTAAGATGTTCTGTGAGGAGGGGAGTACTGTCAGGGTCTGAGTCTGAACCTGGGCCTTCTGCAGTGAGAGGCAATGTTTCTTCTTGCTGAGCCACCTGGAACGCTGGACAGCTCCCTGACAATTATTTGGATGATCCTACCTGGACCTTGTTTGTCATGAACCTTGAACCCCTTGCTCCTCCCATGAACTTCCTGATACAAGCCATGTCTCTGCACTTCCTGTTTGCCAGATTATTGTGCTCTCCAGCCAGTATCGTGCTCCTTGCCTTCTCTGTTGTTATCCATATTTTGCTAGCACTCGTTATTGACCCTTGGCTTGTTCTCGACTACGCTTCTGCCTGATCGCAACCTGCGACTGCTCATTGCCGACCTTGGCTTGTTCTCGACTACGCTTCTGCCTGATCCAACCTGCGACTGCTCATTGCCGACCTTGGCTTGTTCTCGACTACGCTTCTGCCTGATCCCAACCTGCGACTGCTCATTGCCGACCTTGGCTTGTTCTCGACTACGCTTCTTCCTGATCGCAACCTGCGACTGCTCATTGCCGACCTTGGCTTGTTCTCGACTACGCTTCTGCCTGATCCCAACCTGCGACTGCCATTACCGACCTTGGCTTGTTTACTGACCACGCTTCTGCCTGATCCCAACTTGCAACTGCTCATTGCCGACCTTGGCTCGTTCTCGACTACGCTTCTGCCTGATCCCAACCTGCGACTGCTCATTACCGACCTTGACTTGTTCTCGACTACGCTTCTGCCTGATCCCAACCTGCGACTGCTCATTACCGACCTTGACTTGTTCTCGACTACGCTTCTGCCTGATCTCAACCTGCGACTGCCCATTGCCGACCTTGGCTTGTTCTCGACTACGCTTCTGCCTGATCTCAACCTGCGACTGCTCATTGCCGACCTTGGCTTGTTCTCGACTACGCTTCTTCCTGATCTCAACCTGCGACTGCTCATTTCCGACCTTGGCTTGTTCTCGACTACGCTTCTACCTGATCTCAACCTGCGACTGCTCATTACCGACCTTGACTTGTTCTCGACTACGCTTCTGCCTGATCTCAACCTGCGACTGCTCATTGCCGACCTTGGCTTGTTCTCGACTACGCTTCTGCCTGATCCCAACCTGCGACTGCTCATTACCGACCTTGACTTGTTCTCGACTACGCTTCTGCCTGATCCCAACCTGCGACTGCTCATTACCGACCTTGGCTTGTTCTCAACTACGCTTCTGCCTGATCCCAACCTGCGACTGCCATTACCGACCTTGGCTTGTTTACTGACCACGCTTCTGCCTGATCCCAACTTGCAACTGCTCATTGCCGACCTTGGCTCGTTCTCGACCACGCTTCTGCCTGATCCCAACCTGCGACTGCTCATTACCGACCTTGACTTGTTCTCGACTACGCTTCTGCCTGATCCCAACCTGCGACTGCTCATTACCGACCTTGACTTGTTCTCGACTACACTTCTGCCTGATCTCAACCTGCGACTGCCCATTGCCGACCTTGGCTTGTTCTTGACTATGCTTCTGCCTGATCCCAACCTGCGACTGCCATTACCGACCTTGGCTTGTTCTTGACTACGCTTCTGCCTGATCTCAACCTGCGACTGCTCATTGCCGACCTTGGCTTGTTCTCGACTACGCTTCTTCCTGATCTCAACCTGCGACTGCTCATTGCCGACCTTGGCTTGTTCTCGACTACGCTTCTTCCTGATCCCAACCTGCGACTGCTCATTGCCGACCTTGGCTTGTTCTCGACTACGCTTCTGCCTGATCTCAACCTGCGACTGCCCATTGCCGACCTTGGCTTGTTCTCGACTACGCTTCTGCCTGATCTCAACCTGCGACTGCTCATTACCGACCTTGACTTGTTCTCAACTACGCTTCTGCCTGATCTCAACCTGCGACTGCTCATTGCCGACCTTGGCTTGTTCTCGACTACGCTTCTGCCTGATCCCAACCTGCGACTGCTCATTACCGACCTTGACTTGTTCTCAACTACGCTTCTGCCTGATCCCAACCTGCGACTGCCATTACCGACCTTGGCTTGTTTACTGACCACGCTTCTGCCTGATCCCAACTTGCAACTGCTCATTGCCGACCTTGGCTCGTTCTCGACCACGCTTCTGCCTGATCCCAACCTGCGACTGCTCATTACCGACCTTGACTTGTTCTCGACTACGCTTCTGCCTGATCCCAACCTGCGACTGCTCATTACCGACCTTGACTTGTTCTCGACTACGCTTCTGCCTGATCTCAACCTGCGACTGCTCATTGCCGACCTTGGCTTGTTCTCGACTACGCTTCTGCCTGATCTCAACCTGCGACTGCTCATTACCGACCTTGACTTGTTCTCAACTACGCTTCTGCCTGATCCCAACCTGCGACTGCCATTACCGACCTTGGCTCGTTCTCGACCACGCTTCTGCCTGATCCCAACCTGCGACTGCTCATTACCGACCTTGACTTGTTCTCGACTACGCTTCTGCCTGATCTCAACCTGCGACTGCTCATTGCCGACCTTGGCTTGTTCTCGACTACGCTTCTGCCTGATCTCAACCTGCGACTGCTCATTACCGACCTTGACTTGTTCTCAACTACGCTTCTGCCTGATCTCAACCTGCGACTGCTCATTGCCGACCTTGGCTTGTTCTCGACTACGCTTCTGCCTGATCCCAACCTGCGACTGCTCATTACCGACCTTGACTTGTTCTCAACTACGCTTCTGCCTGATCCCAACCTGCGATTGCCATTACCGACCTTGGCTCGTTCTCGACCACGCTTCTGCCTGATCCCAACCTGCGACTGCTCATTACCGACCTTGACTTGTTCTCGACTACGCTTCTGCCTGATCCCAACCTGCGACTGCTCATTACCGACCTTGACTTGTTCTCGACTACGCTTCTGCCTGATCTCAACCTGCGACTGCCCATTGCCGACCTTGGCTTGTTCTTGACTATGCTTCTGCCTGATCCCAACCTGCGACTGCCATTACCGACCTTGGCTTGTTCTTGACTACGCTTCTGCCTGATCTCAACCTGCGACTGCTCATTGCCGACCTTGGCTTGTTCTCGACTACGCTTCTTCCTGATCCCAACCTGCGACTGCCATTACCGACCTTGGCTTGTTCTTGACTACGCTTCTGCCTGATCTCAACCTGCGACTGCTCATTGCCGACCTTGGCTTGTTCTCGACTACGCTTCTTCCTGATCCCAACCTGCGACTGCTCATTGCCGACCTTGGCTTGTTCTCGACCACGCTTCTGCCTGATCTCAACCTGCGACTGCTCATTGCCGACCTTGGCTTGTTTACTGGCCACGCTTCTGTTTGATCCTTACCTGCTTATACACTACTGGACCTCCATTTGCTCACCTCCTGGTGGGGTGATCCTGAGGACCGTGACCTGGTGCTAACACCATCTCCACCATCAGGAGCTCTGGTGAACACCAGTTGGTACTTAGACTCCGCACCTCGGGTGATCCCACTCCTCCGCCCGGTGACCTGCCTGTGTACCTATCCTGCTGGTTTCATGTGAGCCTTTCCACTGCTATAGCAACTGGTCTTCGATCCTGACCCCAGGTGCTTTGTCCCTACACTACCAACTAACAAGAAGGCCTGCCAAGCCAGAGAGCCAGAGTCTTAAATAGACTCTACCCGATCCAAGATGGGGCAACATCATCCAACCAGATCGAAAACCATAGAGGATCATGTTCCTCCTGACTTCCTGCGGTTGAGCTCCACAGTGGAGAAAGGAGACTCCACCTGCCCACAGGCTTCCTAAACACAATTCACGTTAACGTGCTAGAATGAAGTAACAGGGCCCTGAGAAAAGATCCTTCAGAAGCCTTCTGACTTCCCTGCCTTCATCGCAGTCATCCTGGAAAACACAAGCAGTTCAATTAATTACTTTTGTTATTTTTTTTTTTTCAAAAAGTTCCATCGTTCTGAGTGATGGATAATCAGCTGGTTTACGGGAACCTCAGCACATTGCCACCCCTGCCGGGACCGTTCGGCCTACGTCGGCACCCAGCCGATCAATATTTAATGTCGCATTAATCTACTTTCTAATGCAATTGCCCTCGTTCTTTGTCTAATCAGCATAAAATGGGCTCGGGGTGGTGGATGCATATTTCAGACGGCCATGAATTAGTCACACCTACGGCGTAATGATGGCGCACCACCTGTAATGCTAGGTTTATGGAAAGCAGCGTGTGCCGTTACACGCTCCAGTTGTCGCTTTCCCGGGTGATTAGGAACTGAAGGAGGCATGTCAGCTGGGCAGAGAGCAAGAACATAAAGGACAGAAGACGGCTAAATGTATTTTCCTTGTCACAAGCTGGCGGCGCGTCACGTGGCGGAGAGAGAAGCCGAAGATTGCCACGCACAATGAAAATCTGCTAAAAGGTATCAACGGGGACAAAATGATTGTCAAATGATACGGGGCATTTTCACCAGTACTGGATGGCAACTGGGGATGCAATTATGGCCAAATTGATTGTTCTGCATAATTTAGCCGTTGAAAATGGAAATTCATATTTACAATATATAAATGTGGCAGAGCAATCCATCCTCTGAAACTGCACGGACGTTCGTTCTGTGCTAGCGGGGCAAAGTCGAATGTTACCAGGCTATTTTCAGATGTTATTTTTCATACAGAATAGCGTGAATCAGGAAAGTACCACATTATGGCCACTAGAAGGCGACCGTGGTAAATTATTACATGTTTCCTATGATCAACAGTTACATCTAGTGGCCGTAAAGCAGTATTGTCTTGAGGCACTGGATTCTGTATGAGCTCTATCTCAGATTTAGGCACACAACTCTATCGATTAGAGCAGAAACTTCTCCCCTCAGCCCCATTTTTTTTCTTTAGAAAGGGCAATATGGAGATTTTCTGAAGAAGAGAGAGAGGGTCTGAAAGTAAACCTCCTTCCTCATTTCACTCTGAGTCATTTTTACACTCAGTTTTAAGTGTTTATTTGGATGGCTTGGATGTCTTCAGCAACCACCAAGACCACATTTGCATGACTTGGATGTCTACAGGAGCCATCAAGACCACATATGCATGGCTTGGATGTCTACAGGAACCATTGAGGCCACATATGCATGGCTTTGATGTCTACAGGAACCACCAAGACCACATATACATGGCTTGGATGTCTACAGGAATTACCAAGACCACATATGCATGGCTTGGATGTCTACAGGAACCATCAAGACCATATTTGCATGGCTTGGATGTCTACAGGAACCGTTGAGGCCACATATGCATGACTTGAATGTCTACAGGAGCCATCAAGAGCACATATGCATGGCTTGGATGTCTACAGGAACCATCGAGACCATATATGCATGGTTTGGATGTCTACAGGAACAATTGAGGCCACATATGCATGGCTTGGATGTCTACAGGAACCACCGAGACCACATATACATGGCCTGGATGTCTACAGGAACCATCGAGACCACATATGCATGGCTTGGAGGTCTACAGGAACCACCGAGACCACATATGCATGGCTTAGAAACTCTACAGGAACCACCAAGACCATATATATACATATGGCTTGGACATCTACAGGAACCACCAAGACCATATATGCATGGCTTGGATGTCTACAGGAACCACCAAGACCACATATGCATACAGGAACCACCAAGACCACATATGCATGGCTTGGATGTCTACAGGAACCACCGAGACCACATATGCATGGCCTGGATGTCTACAGGAACCACTGAGACCACATATGCATGGCCTGGATGTCTACAGGAACCATCGAGACCACATATGCATGGCTTGGATGTCTACAGGAACTATGGAGACCACATATGCATGGCTTGGATGTCTACAGGAACCACTGAGACCACATATGAATGGCTTAGAAACTCTACAGGTACCACCGAGACCATATATATACATGGCTTGGACATCTACAGGAACCACCGAGACCATATATGCATGGCTTGGATTTCTACAGGAACCACCGAGACCACATATGCATGGCCTGGATGTCTACAGGAACCATCAAGACCACATATGCATGGCTTGGGTGTCTATAGAAACCACCGAGACCACATATGCATGGCTTGGATGTCTACAGGAACCACCGAGACCACATATGCATGGCCTGGATGTCTACAGGAACCATCGAGACCACATATGCATGGCTTGAATGTCTACAGGAACCACTGAGATCACATATGCATGGCTTAGAAACTCTACAGGAACCCCCGAGACCATATATGCAGGGCTTGGATTTCTACAGGAACAACTGAGACCACATTTGCATGGCTTGGATGTCTACAGGAACCATCGAGACCACATATGCAAACAGGAACCACCGAGACCACATATACATGGCTTGGATATCTACAGGAACTATCAAGACCTCATATGCATGGCTTGGATGTCTACAGGAACCACCAAGACCATATATATATACACGGCTTGGACATCTACAGGAACCACTGAGACCATATATGCATGGCTTGGATTTCTAAAGGAACCACTGAGACCACATTTGCATGGCTTGGATGTCTACAGGAACCACTGAAACCATATACACATGGCTTGGATGTCTTCAGAAACCACCAAAAACACATATGCATTACCTTGATGCCTTCTGGAACCACCAATACCATATATACATGGCTTGGACGTTTACAGGAACCACCTAGACCACATATGCATGTTACCCATATTGCTAGGAGCCCATTAGAACAGTGAGCAAGGCACAGTGGCTAAATGGTTATCACGTCCGCCTGGAAACACTAGGGTTGTTGGTTCAAATCCTACCCACGGCACCACCTGCCTAGAGATTGCAAGTTCTCCCTGTGCCTGCTGGCACTCTGGGTACTCCCACACTCCAAAGACATGCATGTTAGGTAAATTGGCCCATGTAAGTTTGGAACCCTAGATTGCATGCCCCTTGAGGGATAGGGACTGATGTGAATGTATTATATATATGTGCTGTGTAAATTGACAGCGCTACAGAAGTACCTGAAATAGATAATATAATAGTCCACTCACTCTAATACATGTTACAATGATAGAGGCTTCTTCATGAGGTAGATTCAAGTCCACCCATCATAGAAGGGTATTGAGAGCTCCACCACAGGATCAAATGGGGGGGGAGACTGATTTCTGATCATCCCATCCCAACTTCCTTGGAGACTGTGTGTATATATATATATATACAGTATGTAGCACTCTCTGTCCCATTAAGCTGCCCAAGAGAGCAGTCTCCTCCAGCTACACCATATTGATTCCCTGCCTGGCCTTGACTGACTATGCATGGAGTAGGGGAGCATAAGAGGGTCTTCACTGATTACTGCAGCCTGGGTTATGCTTGTCCAGGGCTGTGTTTCAGCAGGAACATGGGGGAACGCGGTTTTGGCACCTCCAGTACTGAGTGTAATGCCTAGGGGTGTTGGGGTGTGCTGGAGGGTCTATTTGTACTGGCTGCTGGGGGATCTATTGTTGCTAGGGGGATTTATTGCTGCTGGTGGGGGGAATCTATTGTTGCTGGGGATGAATTGTTATGCTGCTGTGGGTCAGTTGTTCATGGGAGAGATCTACTGTTGACAGAGGGTTCTATTGTTGCTGGGTGGTATATTGTCATGGAGGTTCTATTGTTAATTGGGGATCTATTGCTGCTGGGCGTCTATTGTTGCTGGGCTGGATCTAGTGCATCTGGGGGTCTTTAATTGCTGGGAAGATCTATTATTGCTGGGGGTTCTGCTGTTGCTGGGCTGGATCTATTCCTGCTGGGGTGTCTATTGTTGCTGGCCACAGGGGACCTATTTAACTGCCTTTCATTAGCAAATTCCACACCAGGGGCGGACTGACCATTTGGAAACTCGGCACTGCCCGAGGGCCCGGGGTCAGTAGGGGGCCCTATGAGATGCCCCTGGTACAGGGGCGGACTGACAAATCATGGGGCCCCTGGGCAATAGGGGATCATGGGGCCCCTGTGTCCTTGCCCAAACTCAAAAAAGCCTATGAAAAAGGTACCAGGGGCATCTCATGGGTCCCCTACTGACCCCGAGCCCTCGGGCGGTGCCCGAGTTTCCAAATGGTCAGTCCGCCCCTGCCCTGATACCTTTTTCATAGGCTTTTTTGAGTTTGGGCCAGGACACAGAGGCCCCATGATCCCCTATTGCCCGGGGGCCCCATGAGTTGTCAGTCCGCCACTGTTCCACACAAATTACTTAGCATCCATAAAATGAAACTTGGTTCTGTATTCTCTAAAAGGGGATGTACTGGAAGGCAGGTAGAGGGTGGAACCAAGGGAATTTGCTCGTATTTGGGTAGGGGGCAGAGACCAGGGGTGACAAAAAAAGCCCTGTGCTTGCCCATAGCAATGGTGCAAGGACAGAACTGGATTAGCTGCTGCTTGGCCAGTAAAGGGAGACCTGCCCACCTCTCTGGGAAGATACAGAGAGAGTGGCTGGGACCCACATGCCCACATGGAGGGTGGGAGAACCCAGGGAAGAAGTCAGTAGTGTCCCCTTGTTCTGGTAGGGCTTGGAACCTAAGGATAGGGCTGAGAGCCCAGGTAGTGTGCTAAGAGCAGAGAGGAAGGAGGCCGTGTGTGCTGTTGGAGAGCTGCTAGAACCTGGTGAGTCTCCTGCAAGCCTGACAAGCAGCTACTGTCTAGGAATGAGGACCAAGATGTATAGGCTGGAGAGGTAGGCCCAAAGCCTAGTGAGCTACCTTTTCACTGATTCCAATCAAGACACAGCCAGCTTTATTCACTATCCATCCTAAACGTGGGATCTTACATCACCAGAAGGGACTGTGTCTAGGGGGACTTCACCAGAGTATCAGAGTGGTGAGAGGTCTGTTGCCCACCTTGATGTGGTTTTGAACTATTGTTGCTAAATTTGTATCTTAATCTGCCTGTGGATTACAAATCTCTCAGTAAAGTTAAGGGCCACGATGCCAGAAGGATATGTTTAGTTCTTCACTGGCCAGTGGCTAGTCAGGGACTAGGACTCATAGATAGTTTGCTTTGTAGGCAGGTCATAGAGTGGGTTCCCCTTCAAGTCGCCTTCTCCCCCTTGAGAGAAGGCTGGGAGATATGTAGGTCCTTGCAGGGAGGTGGGTCAGTCTGGGGAAGGAAGACCAAGAGGCAACATCATCTGTTGTTCTCCTATTCTCCCCCTCCCTGGGGGAGGACATGGTGCCATGGAGTCCCCCATCCAAAACCCAGGAAAGAGTAGAGAGAACCTTGAAGCTGGTTTGTCCCTGCCATCCTCGGCCAGGAAGAACATTAGGCCCATCTAACTGCAGGGATGAGAGCAGCCACCAGCAGGGCCTAGGACCAAAAGTTAATTTTGTTAATGGACAGTGTTCTTCTATTGGAGCCATGTATTGAGTGAGACTTTCAGTAAAAGAACATTAACCACATCCAGCCTCGTGGTGCCTTTGTTCAGTAAGAATGCTGCTCTGAGGAGTGTGAGCCTGAGTTCTACTGGTGTCCCCTGGCTGTCAGGCCTGGAGAAGGTGCCCAATGTCTGGAGCCCCTAGGAGTGAAGGGGATGATGCACATAGTCAGGAGGGTGGATCGAGGGTTGGACTTTGTCATGGGGCAAAGTCCTGTATTGCCAAGAAGGTCAGTTCTACGTTTGGGGTTGGCTCGGCAGCTCGCTTAGACCATGCACGAGGCAGCCTGCCACCCACCTACAGCTTAATCCATGAGTCTTTTGCTGACTGTGGTTTTTGTCTGACATTGCTTTTTATTGCCTAACCCAGCCTTGAGATGCCTACCAACCAGGGTGCCTTGAGATTTCTTCAAGGGTGCCTTGGCAAAATATCTAAAAATTGCCCAAAATTTGTGTACAAGCCAGCGAGTAAAACAATCCTGCCTTTTAGTTACACAAAGCCATAGGTTTCATTGTGCGCCATTACGACCTTCTAGCCAACCAATGACAACCAATGACATCTTCAGGTGATGAGGATGTCAGCTGCCTGCACAGCATCCTAGTTTACCCTACCCTGCCCCTGTTCATCAGTGCTGGGGTAACATTAGCTGAGTGATGGAGAAAAACTGAGGGAGAGGAGAAACATAAGAATACTAGTCAGTACCAGTGTGTGAAAGTGTATTTGCTTTGGAAGGATAAATCCCCTCTAATGTTGGGTGTCCTACATGTGTGGATGTTGCTGAGTTATATAAAACTATCAGAATAGTTTTTCCAATTTTAGAATGGGGTGCCTCAAGACTGTCCATAATTTGAAAAGGTGCCTCAGGACTGTCCATAATTTTAAAGGGTGCCTCAAGACTGTCCATAATTTGAAAGGGTGCCTCGGGAATGTCCATAATTATAAAGGGTGCCTCAAGACTGTCCATAATTTGAAAGGGTGCCTCGGGAATGTCCATAATTATAAAGGGTGCCTCAAGACTGTCCATAATTTAAAAGGGTGCCTCAAGACTGTCCATAATTTGAAAGGGTGCCTCGGGAATGTCCATAATTTGAAAGGGTGCCTCGGGAATGTCCATAATTATAAAGGGTGCCTCGGGACTGTCCATACTTTGAAAGGGTGCCTCGGGAATGTCCATAATTTGAAAGGGTACCTCGGGAATGTCCATAATTATAAAGGGTGCCTCGGGACTGTCCATAATTTGAAAGGGTGCCTCGGGAATGTCCATAATTTGAAAGGGTGCCTCAGGACTGTCCATAATTTGCAAGGGTGCCTCAGGACTGTCCATAATTTGAAAAAGTGCCTCAGGACTGTCCATAATTTGAAAGGGTGCCTCAAGACTGTCCATAATTTGAAAAGGTGCCTCAGGACTGTCCATAATTTGAAAGGGTGCCTCAAGACTGTCCATAATTTGAAAGGGTGCCTCAGGAATGTCCATAATTATAAAGGGTGCCTCGGGACTGTCCATAATTTGAAAGGGTGCCTCAGGACTGTCCATAATTTGAATGGGTGCCTCAGGAATGTCCATAATTTGAAAGGGTGCCTCAGGAATGTCCATAATTTGAAAGGGTGGCTCAGGAATGTCCATAATTTGAAAGGGTGCCTCAGGAATGTCCATTGTTTGAAAGGGTGCCTCAGGAATGTCCATAATTATAAAGGGTGCCTCGGGACTGTCCATAATTTAAAAGGGTGCCACGGGAATGTCCATAATTATAAAGGGTGCCTCAGGACTGTCCATAATTTGAAAGGGTGCCTCGGGAATGTCCATAATTTGAAAGGGTGCCTCAGGACTGTCCATAATTTGAAAGGGTGCCTCAGGACTGTCCATAATTTGAAAAGGTGCCTCAGGACTGTCCATAATTTGAAAGGGTGCCTGAGGACTGTCCATAATTTGAAAGGGTGCCTCAGGAATGTCCATAATTATAAAGGGTGCCTCGGGACTGTCCATAATTTGAAAGGGTGCCTTGACTGAAAAAAAGGTGAAAAACACTGGCCTAACCCATCCTCCCTTTCAGGGCTTTTTCCTGTTCATAAAGTCCATTCCATCGATACAAGGTGGGTGATCATTGAACCAAGAAAGGGAACCCAAACAATCTTGTTGCTCCTCCGGGGGGGTAGAACTTATATGTACATTCAGCTATTCCTCACCAGATCAATTGGCGGAAATTAGCTCCATCCTTTCCTCCTTCCCACCATTCTCCGTCTGAGGAGAACTTCTCAATAAGCCAGAACACCGACAAGTCAATATGTTGGGATTTACGTGACCTGTATTGGCCTCCAAGTGAAGATGCGTGTCCGGAATTCATCCTAAATACCCAGTAAATGCCGGGATTGGACATCTGATAGAAAATCTGTAGACGTGATTTATTTATACCTTTTAT
Source organism: Staurois parvus (assembly GCF_062004578.1). Classification (NCBI taxonomy): domain Eukaryota; kingdom Metazoa; phylum Chordata; class Amphibia; order Anura; family Ranidae; genus Staurois; species Staurois parvus. Next base: position 81,478 of record NW_028318969.1, read on the forward strand.
GTGTCCAGATGATGTGAATACAGATTTCACGTGCGTTGCTAATGGCGGGGTGAAGTTACTTTCCAGTAAAGTCTTTTTCCCCGGGTCATGATCTCGGCCAAATCTCTGGAGACCCTCAGGTAATCCATAATGTACTTTCTATAAATTGTCTCCAGACTGACAGAGACACAACAGAAGAGGCGGCTTAACAGCTGGAAAGTCCAATACTCGGATAATTGGAAAATCCTTCATTAATGGGGTGGAAATGTTACGTGAAAGGAATCTTTCCGCAAAGAAAAGGCCAAGCGGCAGGTCACTTGTGAATAGAGACTGTCCGCTGAGTCTGTCTTTGCTCAGGTTGGTGTTACCATGAAATATTAAATTCATTCTCTATGAGGTCATGATGAATAATCCTCCGCAGTGTCCAGAGCTCCCAAATCCATATAGATTTCCAGTATAGAAATGAAAAAATAAGGAGAAAAAAAAGCAGATTTCACACTGCTGATCATGCAACAGCATAGATGTAATCATGTCATTTTATACTTTTTTCATTTTACATTCAATTTCTATATTTTACTCTGCAATACGACTTTGCCCCAGGGGTGACAGATTAGTTACCTTTAAAAAAAAGTATAAATAGTAAATGTATATAAGAATGAATGGCCCCACCAGAGATAACCCAAAAGGAAGACCTCAAAAATCAGCATAAAACATATAACCACAAATAAAATAAATACAAAAATATTCATTAATAAATGAATTTAAGACTACACAAATTAAGAACAAACAAACAAACAAAAAAGAAAAACAATATTTCTCTCCTCACAGCAATAATCCTTTAATAAAGACAACTTTAAATATCCTAAATAAAAAAATTTGATCTATCAAAGCCCTCCGACGCCCTTGAAACCTAATCCAGTTTACCTACTGTATTCGGACTCACCTACGAGGCCATAAACTTTATCTCCAGCGATGTATACAGCAATACCATGTGGTGTTGAATTTATCCCTTGCATCAGGTCAGATAGTTTTAACTCAATGAATAAACTCACATGTTGAGGAAACCCATTCGAATGTTCCGTTTAATGGAGAGTAATCATAGGTAGAAAAATGTTAAGGTTGTAGCCTCATGGAAAGGTGCATTCAGGAAGACAGGACAGAGTGGAATGATTACCAGAGAGAGGAAGGGGGAAGGGATATACACAAGTATGGTGAGAGAGCTCAGCTCAGCAGAAGGAGACAGCTTAAAGACACAGAGCAATAATAAATAAGTGATGGTCACAGAGAAATAATAATAAATCAGATAGTGTAACACAACATACTGGGTATTTCCACCTTAACATCTGGTGGAATAATCCATCCAGGCAGTGCAGGAACAAGGTCATCCAGCGCCCAGGGCAAAAATGCCAGGCAGCCCCCTCCCCAAAAATATATGAGCATTGTGTGTCAAAAAAAACAAAAATCAAGCACTATACTTCAAATTCACCCCCTAAGCAAAAATGTTCTTTGCAAGTCAAAATTCTCCATAAACAAAAATATTTACCCTCTTCCAGTCCAAAATCACCCCCCCAGCTCAAATCTGGTCCTAAATCTCCCTGTCAGGGCTCTGTCCACAGCAGAGGTACTCAGAGACCTGGCATTCCTGCCGATACCTTGCATGGCCGCAGAAATGCCCGCTGGGGAAAATTTATGCGCATTGGCGTACGGATGTGAATCGGAACACGCATGCGCACTGACCCATAGTTACGCATGGCCTTTATAAGGAAGCCCATCACTCCCTCAAATTGCTGGTTGATCTCTGGCTCCCCAGTACCTTTCTCCGTGTTCCCATGCTGCTGTGATCTCCTGTTACTGATTTAGTTTTTTCCTGGACCTGTCTTCGCTGCCTGACTCCTGATCTGACCTCAGCTTGGCTAATAGATATTCTCACCTGCTCTCCTGATCTGACCCCAACTTGGCTAATAGATATTCTCACCTGCTCTCCTGATCTGACCTCGGCTTGGCTAATAGATGTTCTCACCTGCTCTCCTGATCTGACCCGGCTTGTCTAATAGATATTCTCACTTGCTCTCCTATGTATGACCCCAGCTGTCCTATTGACTACGTCTGCTCTGATCTCCACCCGGCATCTGACCTTGGCTTTGAGCCAACTACTCTGTGGCCCTCTGCTACCCTGAAGGCCTACATACCTCTCAAAGGTGCCACCTGTCTGCAGACACCATTCCAGTGCATCAGCTGTGCTCCTGGGTATACCTCTGACAAGCACTCCTACAGGCTACCCGTGCTACTTTGGGCCTGACTCCTTCTGACCTATATCAAGGGGAGTCTGGAACTTAGTTGCAAGGGAAGCCCTCTCTCCATTGGCCTCGAGCATCAGGTATGTGATTCTCCCCTCCTGGCACAAATCTTTACATAGAAACATAAAAGAGTGATGGCAGTAAAAAGACCAAGTTGTCCAATAACCAATATAAATAAATACATTTTTTTTTTTTTAATGGAGTGTGATGGAGCCTGCTCAGCAGCAGGAGTGTTCGGGTGGAAGATGGAGTGAGAGGCTGGGATGCAGGAGCCTGGGAGGAGGCCCAGTGCTAAGAGGCCTAAATCCAGGCTGAAGTTGAAAGGAGGATCTCTCGACGTCAACAGTCCCCTGAGAGAAGATCACCTGTGCAGCAGGGAAGGAGCCAGCCCAGCAGAAGGCCTGAAGGCAGCTACCAACCCAACAAGCTCACAGGAGAAGAAGAGTGAGTGCTCTTACACCTCCTGGGCCGGAAAAGGGGAAAGGGCATTCAGGTGGGAAACCTGACTAGCCCCTATCTGGGACTGTTTGATTTAAAGAGACAGATTCTGAGTCCCCTTTACCCAGGGATTCCCTCAGGCAGCTGGATGAGACAAGGATTCATCTGGGGTCTGGGGTGATACACCAGGAAAGGCTGGATAGATCTCCAAGAACAACTCTTTGCTGTATAGAGACTTACTAAGAAGTCCTCAGTTTCAGTTTCCTTGGGCATCCCATACATCCCTTGACCTCATCCGAGTTCAATACCCCTAATAAAAAACCTAAACACCTTTCTCTAGAATGTCGCTACATTTCCTCAAGCTTAACCTCTCCAAAACCAAACTTCTCGTCTTTCCCCCAGCCTACACCCCCCCCCCATCCTATCCATCACTACCAACAACACCACTATCATTCCCGCCCCGCAAGCCAAAGTCCTTGGCGTCATTCTTGACTCGAACCTCTCCTTCCAACCTCATGTCAAATCACTTACAAACACATGCAGGCTCCACCTTCGCAACATCGCCAAGATACGTACGTTCCTTACCCCAGACACCACTAAACTACTCGTACACTCCCTGATTATCTCACGCCTCGACTACTGCAACTCCCTCCTCACCGGCCTACTCCAGTGCAAGCTCTCCCCGCTCCAGACCATCCTGAACTCAGCGGCTAGACTCATCCACCTCACCAACCGCTCCACCTCTGCCACCCCCCTCTGCCAATCCCTCCACTGGCTCCCTATCGCCCAACGCATCAAATTTAAACATCTAACCCTGACCTACAAAGCCATTCACAACACTGCCCCTGACTACCTCACCAACCTGATTCCCAAGTACCGCCCTACCCGTACCCTTCGCTCCTCACAGGACCTCCTTCTATCCTGCTCCCTGGTCTCCTCCTCCCACGCACGACTGCAAGACTTCTCCAGGTCCTCCCCCATCCTCTGGAACTCACTGCCACAATCCATCAGACTGTCGCCTTCCCTCCTCACATTCAGGCGCTCATTCAAAACCCATCTCTTCAGGGAAGCCTACCCCACCCTCACCTAACGGCCGTTCTCCCTCATTCCTCCCACCACTTCATTCCCCTCAGCCACTTCCTACTGTACCAGTACCCCCTCCCTCCTAGATTGTAAGCTCGAAAGAGTAGGGCCCTCTTACCCCTCGTTCGTTGTCTGTTATTTTTGTACTGTGCCATGTATTGTCCCCCCCTCTATTGTACAGCGCTGAGCAAACCCTTTGGCGCTATATAAACTCGATGTAATAATAATAATAATAATAATAATAATAGAATGCAAGTCTGAGAAAAATGCGTGTCGCCTGGCTGGGCAGGACTATAGGGGGACCCAAAACTCAACGGCTCCTAAGGGGGTAGTGCTACATACAGCTTACCCTCAGGGAGGGTTTCTATGCAATTTAGCACGGGTTCTATGACTGTCTTTTCCCGTATAATACCCTTTTTATAAACCTATCATCATTAAATATTTTCTAATCACCCTTCTTAAATAGATTCAATAAAAATAATTTGGAATCAAAAAAAGAATATTTCCTTTAAAGTGCATAGGACTAAGGAATGTTGTATATCTTATCAAAACATACATATCCGTAACAGTTCATGGCAGCTCAATGGGACATAATTCTTTCTGTTATCCTCGATTTGAACAAATGCATTTCCTCCGATAGAAAAAAAAGGAAATGCCAAATATATATCACCAGGAATTCAATGACGGTAGCCACCACTTAGATAAGGAATGAATGTTGGTGACACCAGGTTGGTGTCCTTGTCAGAAGCACAAAATATATATATCAGGTTATTCCAAATTAAAATGCAAGAGAGCCCTACAATGTAGCCTGGAAGAAGATCAATGTGTGGTTGTTCCAAAATGAAAGAGATCAACTCAGTACGTACGACACATCAGAGGAACCATAATGTTTCCTATCCTATAGCTGGTAGGCTTGTTAGGAGATTCATCCCCCTGAAAACTAAATATTCCACGCTCAACTGTTAGTGGGATTCAGGGGCGGACTGACAACTCATGGGGCCCCCGGGCAATAGGGGATCATGGGGCCCCTGTATCCTTGCCCAAACTCAAAAAAGCCTATGAAAAAGGTACCAGGGGCATCTCATGGGGCCCCCTACTGACCCCGGGCCCTCGGGCAGTGCCCGAGTTTGCAAATGGTCAGTCCGCCCCGGTGGGATTATAACAAAGTGGAAGCAACTGGGAACAACAGCAACTCAGCCACCAAGTGGTAGGCCCAGGGGCGGACTGACAACTCATGGGGCCCCCGGGCAAAAGGGGATCATGGGGGGTGTCCTTGCCCAAACTCAAAAAAATGCCTATGAAAAAGGTACCAGGGGCATCTCATGGGGCCCCCTACTGACCCCGGGCCCTCGGGCAGTGCCCGAGTTTCCAAATGGTCAGTCTGCCCCTGCGTGGCTACGTCACATGACAGGGCGGGGTCAGCGCATGCTGAAGCGCACAGTGCGCAGAAGTCGCCAACTGTCTGCAGAGTCAATAGCTAAAGACCTCCAAACTTGGTGTGGCCTTCAGATGAGCCCAACAACAGTGTGTAGAGAGCTTCATGGAATGGGTTTCCATGGCCGAGCAGCTGCATCCAAGCCTTCCATCACCAAGTGCAATTCAAAGCGTCGGTTGCCGTGGTGTAAAGCACGCCACCACTGGACTCTAGAGCAGTGTTCTCTGGAGTGACCAATCACGCTTCTCTGTCTGGCAATCCGATGGATGTGTCTGGGTTTGGCGGTGGCCAGGAGAACAGTACTTGCCTGACTGCATTGTGCCAAGTGTAAAGTTTGTTGGAGGGGGGATTATGGTGTGGGGTTGTTCTTCAGGGGTTACATAGTTAGTCAAGTTATAATCCTACACCCACGGGGGGGGGGATTATGGTGTGGGGTTGTTTTTCAGGGGCTGGGCTTGGCCCCCTAGTTCCAGTGAACATACTAAGACTTTTGGACAATTTCACGCTCCCAACTTTGTGGGAGGAGTTTGGGGATGGCCCCTTCCTGTTCCAACATGACTGCCCCCCAGTGCACAAAGCAAGGTCCATAAAGACATGGAGGAGCCAGTTTGGGGTGGAGGAACTTGACTGTCCTGCACAGAGTCCTGACCTCAACCCCATAGAACACCTTTGGGATGAATTAGAGCGGAGACTGCGAGCCAGGCCCCCTCCCCCGACATCAGTGCCTGACCTGACAAATGTGCTTCTGGAAGAATGGTCCAACCTTCCCATAGACACCCTCCTAAACCTTGTGGACGGACTTCCCGGAAGAGTTGAAGCTGTTATAGCTGCAAAGGGCGGGGCCAACTCAATATTGAACCCTACGGACTAAGACTGGGGGGGCCATTAAAGGTCATGTGCGTGGAAAGGGCGGGGCCAACTCAATATTGAACCCTACGGACTAAGACTGGGGGGCCATTAAAGGTCATGTGCGTGGAAAGGGCGGGGCCAACTCAATATTGAACCCTACGGACTAAGACTGGGGGGCCATTAAAGGTCATGTGTGTGGAAAGGGCGGGGCCAACTCAATATTGAACCCTACGGACTAAGACTGGGGGGCCATTAAAGGTCATGTGTGTGGAAAGGGCGGGGCCAACTCAATATTGAACCCTACGGACTAAGACTCGGGGGGGCATTAAAGGTCATGTGTGTGGGAAGGGCGGGGCCAACTCAATATTGAACCCTACGGACTAAGACTGGGGGGCCATTAAAGGTCATGTGCGTGGAAAGGCCGGCCGACCAATATTGAACCCTACGGACTAAGACTGGGGGGCCATTAAAGGTCATGTGTGTGGAAAGGGCGGGGCCAACTCAATATTGAACCCTACGGACTAAGACTGGGGGGCCATTAAAGGTCATGTGTGTGGGAAGGGCGGGGCCAACTCAATATTGAGCCCTACGGACTAAGACTGGGGGGCCATTAAAGGTCATGTGCGTGGAAAGGCCGGCCGACCAATATTGAACCCAACGGACTAAGACTGGGGGGCCATTAAAGGTCATGTGTGTGGAAAGGCCGGGGCCAACTCAATATTGAACCCTACGGACTAAGACTGGGGGGCCATTAAAGGTCATGTGTGTGGGAAGGGCGGGGCCAACTCAATATTGAGCCCTACGGACTAAGACTGGGGGGCCATTAAAGGTCATGTGCGTGGAAAGGCCGGCCGACCAATATTGAACCCTACGGACTAAGACTGGGGGGCCATTAAAGGTCATGTGTGTGGAAAGGCCGGAGGCCCAATACTTTTGGCAATATAGTGTATCTAGTTGTTGTTGGAGAACCCAAAGATGCACGTCAACACAATTAGAAATAAGTCAACACTTCTTTGAAGCATTATTTATCTGCAGAGTTTATTATCTGGGCAGGAAAATGTTCCTCCACGAAGGGTATGCACTTCGCCTATTGACATGTGCTGCCAATCAGGTAGATCGACCATTCTTCCAGAAGCACATTGGTAGATGCAATACATTCATCCTTCCAGGATCTCAGAGAAAAGAACATTATAGTACTGATGTCACCTCTTTTAGGATATCTCTAGTGGGGAAATTAATATTTTATTTATTTTTTGTTTTTTTTTCTACTATTGATGACAGTATTTTTCTAGATGAAATAGTTGTGCGAACCGGTGACAGACCCAACCGGGACAGGGGCTTTTTGGAGGGGACTATGGGCTAGCCTTTTACCCACTGATTATGGCCCATGGGAGAGACCAGGGAATTTGTCTGCTTCACCCAGTCACAGCATTGTCCTGAAACCCTTTGACTGGTCGGGAGTATCTACTGAGATTATGCAGCCTGGAAGTCCCCAGAACAGTGGTGAGTCTGGGGGAACATTGTGCCGGACGGATCGTGCAGACACACCTTCGCCAGCCGGGGATATGGAACTCTTCTTGGGCGTATTTCTTCTCTCGCCCCAGATGCTCTTCGAGAACTGCATAATGCAGCATTTGCCCATTTCCCCCCGGCTACTGCCAACTTTTTTCTTAATTAACTTTTTATATTTCCACTGAAGATGTGCCACTTAACCTAGTTCTGAGCTGGATCTGGGGTGGGACATTTAGAGATGAGTGGTGTCATGTACTTTAGGTATCTGGAACTGTTTCTGGGCATTCTGGTGGGCACGCCCCGGCTAATCAAAATGATTGTGGACGTGTTTTCCAGCATCAAGCCAGGATGATAAGACATTTCTAGGTGCCTAGCTATTAATTAGATGAATATTTAAAGGTTGCATTGTCATGTTTTTGCTGGTTGTGCGTCTTATCTTATCTATAATAATATTCCCAAAACGTAAATGTTCTCCTGGGGGAGCAAAGTAAGTAGGAATAAAACAGTTATTCCTTTGGTTTTACCTCAACATCTTGTCTGTGTATGAGGCGTGGGGAAAAGGGCTGGTATTAGCTATCGGTCTGTTGGAAGGGTTTGGAGGGCAGGAGGAACTGATGGGCGGAGGCACCCAATTGGGGTGCCAGGTGGTCCGTCACAAAACCCAACCTCCATTGTGAACATAATTGGTGAGATTTCCATGCAGTAGTTTGTGTCTCTGCCCCTCCCACAATGGGGAGATTTCCCTGTAGTAGTTTGTGTCTCTGCCCCTCCCACAATGGGGAGATTTCCCTGTAGTAGTTTGTGTCTCTGCCCCTCCCAGAATGGGGGGATTTTCCTGTAGTAGTTTGTGCCTCTGCCCCTCCCACAATGGGGAAATTTCCCTCAATAGTTTGTCTCTGCCCCTCCCACAATGGGGAGATTTCCCCCCCCCCAGTAGTTTGTGCATCTGCCCCTCCCACAGTGAGGAGATTTCCCCACAGTAGTTTGTGTCTCTGCTCCTCCCACAATGAGATTTACACAAAGTAGTTTGTGTCTCTGCCCCTCCCACAATGGGGAGATTTCCATGCAGTAGTTTGTGTCTCTGCCCCTCCCACAATGGGGAGATTTCCCTGCAGTAGTGTGTCTCTGCCCCTCCCACAATGGGGAGATTTCCCCCAGTAGTATGTGTGTCTGCCCCTCCCACAATGGGGAGATTTCCTGCAGTAGTTTGTGTCTCTGCCCCTCCCACAATGGGGAGATTTCCCTGCAGTAGTTTGTGTCTCTGCCCCTCCCACAATGGGGAGATTTCCCTGCAGTAGTTTGTGTCTCTGCCCCTCCCACAATGGGGAGATTTCCCCCAGTAGTTTGTGTTTTTGCCCCTCCCAAAATGGGGAGATTTCACTGCAGTAGTTTGTGTCTCTGCCCCTCCCACAATGGGGAGATTTCCCTGCAGTAGTTTGTGTCTCTGCCCCTCCCACAATGGGGAGATTTCCCTGCAGTAGTTTGTGTCTCTGCCCCTCCCACAATGGGGAGATTTCCCCCCCCCCAGTAGTTTGTGCATCTGCCCCTCCCACAGTGAGGAGATTTCCCCACAGTAGTTTGTGTCTCTGCCCCTCCCACAATGGGGAGATTTCCCCCAGTAGTATGTGTGTCTGCCCCTCCCACAATGGGGAGATTTCCTGCAGTAGTTTGTGTCTCTGCCCCTCCCACAATGGGGAGATTTCCCTGCAGTAGTTTGTGTCTCTGCCCCTCCCACAATGGGGAGATTTCCCTGCAGTAGTTTGTGTCTCTGCCCCTCCCACAATGGGGAGATTTCCCCCAGTAGTTTGTGTTTTTGCCCCTCCCAAAATGGGGAGATTTCACTGCAGTAGTTTGTGTCTCTGCCCCTCCCACAATGGGGAGATTTCCCTGCAGTAGTTTGTGTCTCTGCCCCTCCCACAATGGGGAGATTTCTCTGCAGTAGTTTGTGTCTCTGCCCCTCCCACAACGGGGAGATTTCTCTGCAGTAGTTTGTGTCTCTGCCCCTCCCACAATGGGGAGATTTCCCTGCAGTAGTTTGTGTCTCTGCCCTTCCCACAATGGGGAGATTTCCCTGCAGTAGTTTGTGTCTCTGCCCCTCCCAAAATGGAGAGATTTCCCTGCAGTAGTTTGTGTCTCTGCCCCTCCCACAATGGGGAGATTTCCCCCCGTAGATTGTGTCTCTGCCCTTCCCACAATGGAGAGATTTCCCTCCAGTAGTTTGAGTCTCCTCCTCTGGATGGGGTTGTTAGCCCTTTACATCCCCAAAGGACCAGGGTGCTCATCACTGGACACCCTCCCTGACACCTCTAATAGCCAGGCAATCAGCGATATCGTTTATAGGATCAACCAACCACACAATCCATGCCACTAGGTCAGAATCCACGCCACTAGGTCAGAATCCACGCCACTAGGTCAGAATCCATGCCACTAGGTCAGAATCCACGCCACTAGGTCATAATCCATGCCACTAGGTCAGAATCCACGCCACTTGGTCAGAATCCACGCCACTAGGTCAGAATCCACGCCACTTGGTCAGAATCCACGCCACTTGGTCAGAATCCACGCCACTTGGTCAGAATCCATGCCACTAGGCCAGAATCTGGATGGATTTTAGAGCGACATCACATATGTCAAACTTGGAGCTTACCTTGGGTGGAGTTGGGGGTATAATTCAACAAAAGCAGATTTGAACACTGGTGCCGTGAACGTCCAAGAAGAAACTCAACGCAAGACTGACCTGACAGCTGGGGGGCAGCGTTGATTGTTCCGATGTTGGGCGATGCATGTTACCGGTAGGTGGGGATGATGCAGATGTTGGCCACCACAAGCAATCTAATGAAACCCCCTAAACTGTCCAGTCTGGTCTACTTCTTCCCTGTTGGCAGGTCCCTCTTCAACCGACATCTGACAATTGTTTTGCACCCTCCAGGGACCTCATTACCAGCGTCGGGCAGCTTTGCAATATATTACGTTACGGGAAGGTGCTTCTTTTCATCTGTTTCTGGTTGTCAGGGTCCTGTCCACGGCAGAAGTTCAGAAAGATCCTGCATTTCTGCCAGTACTCAGCATGGCCGCAGAAGTACACATCAGCCTCAGTTTGGTGCCAGACGGCCTTTATAAGGAGGCTCATCACTTCCTCTGGTTGCTGGATGATCTCTAGCTCCCCGTGCCCTGTTCCTGTTTCCTGTGATTCTGACTTGTGATTTCTTGTTACCGACTCGGCTTGCTCCTGGACCCGTCTACTCTGCTCTACTGAACCCCTGATCTGACCTCAGCTTGGTTAACAGATACTCTCTCTCTCTCTCCTCTGTGTATGACCTCGGCTATCCCATCTGACTACGTCTGCTCTGATTCCCACCTGGTACCTGACCTTGGCTTGAACCGACTACCCAGTAAACATCTAAATCCCGGAAAGGCTTGCATACCTCGCACAGGCGCCTCCTGTCTGCAGACCTATCTCCGTGCACCAGCTGTGCTTCTGAGTGGACCACCAACCAGCACTCCTACAGGCGACCTGTGCAACTTTGGGCCAGACTCCCTCTGTCCCACTCTTAGGGGAGTCCGGAACGTAGCCGCAAGGGAAGCCCTCTCTCCAGTGGCCTCCATCACCAGGTACGTGATACTGGTTGGAATTGCCGGTTGAGAAATAACCAATGCGATTGTAAAAGAAAAATCTGCTGAGGTCACCCCTACTAATCAAGCGTGGCGGTGACCCAAGCATGCGTTTTGGGTAATCCCGCAGATTACTTTCACTTTAAATATTCAGCTCGAGATCAATACAAAGCCATCGTAAAGCCGCTTCCACCGTGAAAAGATCCTTCTGGCCGGCCTTGAAGACGAAGGGAAGGAATTTCAGGCTCGGTGTACGCAACACGATCTGAAGCTAATCCTCCAGGATTAAATAGTTAGCTCGCCTCCGAATATGCCGCGTACTGATAACGAAACCAATTACACCCGATGCAAACATCCCTGTCATGACAGCTCGCCCAGGGCACTTCGTGTACGCTTTCATTACATCAGGTGCATCATTTAAAACGAAACAACCATCTCCACGCGCAATTTGTGATTTTTATAATTTACGAGCTTCTTGTAGATGATTACATGAGTGTCCGGGAGGATATTTAGAGACCATGGACTTGCCAGGCCCTTGGGCTTCCAAGTCATCCAAAGACTCCGCTAATGACCTTGTAATGGAACCGACCCCAGACTGCGCTTGAGTACTTCCGTTAGGATACCGCCTCCCCGTCCGAATACCGACCACAGACACCACAGCCGACCGTACAAGACTAGACGACACCAATCTTGAAGTAAACCAGAAAGTAGACTTGTTTATTTTAACACAGGTACAAGATATATACATTCAAGGGAACAACCCCCCCAGCATAATGACACAGGGCGGGGCAATCCCCCCTCTCTGCATAATAACACAGGGCGGGGCAGTCCCCCCTCCCTGCATAATGACACAGGGCGGGGCAATCTACATTTAGTAACAAGAGACACACCAACAGACAGTCCCATCAGGAGGGAGGGCTGCTGGAGACACCCCCCACCAAGACAATACACATACACACTTATATCCCATAATAGTTTGCTCCCAAGCAAGACACACAATAGAACAATGGGATGCAACCACATAACAAAGCCCACCCAATATTAGGACAGATCACCCTGTACCCCGAACAGGCACATAATAGAGATATGGGGGGCTGAGACAGGGTTCTCCCCACCTCTCCAAAGTGAGCTTGGTTCCATGGGCCCCCCACCCAAAGTGACACCCGTCACATACACCATCAAGCGGCCTTCAGTTCCCACCTGGTCTCCATGCTGCGTGTGTCCCTTCTTCCATTCCTTCTTTCGGGGGACGGCGCTGCCCCCCTGAAAAATGCTGCCCTAGGCAAATGCCTTGTTTGCCTTGTGGTAAATACACCCCTGGGGGTGCCAAGTGCTCCATCACACTGTAGGAATCATCACTTTTATACCTTACTGTAGGTTTCCATTTCGAATTCAAATTCGGATAATTTGATCAGCATAATTTATTTAGAATTTTTGGAAATTCGTTACTATTGTGATTCAGAAATTTGGATACATCTGAATTTCAACTTGTAACAAAAGGAATCGCACATGTCTGTTTAGCGCGGTGGCTTCCAGGAAAGGAGGCGCTGTGCATCTGTCAGTGTTCATTTTGACATCAAATTTCGGTTTAGTTTTAGTCAAAGTCTTGTGAATAAAATGCCATTTTAGTTTTAAGTCGTATTTTAGTCATCTGAATTGTTTTAATTTTAGTCAGCTAAAATCTCCAGTATATTTTGTCGGCTAAAATCTGATGGGTTTAGTTAAATTGAAATGCATTATTTAAGCATTTCTCTAGAATTTCCAAACTCGTTATATACTCCTGGAGTAAAAATGTAATATCAAGTTATTACATAAAATTAGTTAGTTCATAAAAAATGAAAGGAACACTTTGAAAACCCATCAGACCTCAATGGGGACGAATCTCCTGCTGGATCTCTATACTGACATGGACGGGGGATGTGTGAGGAGCGTAAGGACGCCCCATCGTTGGATGGAAATGAAAATGATCGACCTACAGAGGACTGAATTCAAAGACACCCCAAAAATCAAAGTGAAGAAATGATGCAGCAGGCGAGTCCATTTGGCTGAAATGTCATTGCAGCAACTCAGAATGGTCCTCAGTAGTCTGTGTGGCCCCCACGTGCTTGTATGCATGCCTGACAACGTCGGGGGAGGGTCCTAATGAGACCACGGATGGTGTCCTGGGGGATTTCCTCCCAGATCTGGACCAGGGCATCACCGAGCTCCTGGACAGTCTGAGGTGCAACCTGGCAGCATTGGATGGGCCAAAACATGACATCCCAGAGGGGTTCTATTGGATTTAGGTCAGGTGACCATAGGGGCCATTTAATGGTATCAATTCCTTCATCCTCCAGAAACTGCCTGCATACTCTCCCCACATGCGGCCGGGCATTGTTGTGCACCAGGAGGAACCCAGGACCCACTGCATCAGGAGGAACCCAGGACCCACTGCACCAGGAGGAACCCTGGACCCACTGCACCAGGAGGAACCTGGGACCCACTGCACCAGGAGGAACCCAGGAGCCACTGTACCAGGAGGAACCCAGTAGCCACTGCACCTGGAGGAACCCAGGACCCACTGCACCAGGAGAAACCCAGGACCCTCTGCACCAGGAGGAACCCAGGACCCACTGCACCAGGAGGAACCCAGGACCCACTGCACCAGGAGGAGCTCAGAACCCACTGCACCAGCATAGGGTCCGACAATGGGTCCAAGGATTTCATCCCCATACCTAATGGCAGTCAGGGTACCATTGTCTAATCTGTAGAGGTCTGTGTGTCCCTCCATGGATATGCCTCCCCAGACCATCACTGACCCACCACCAAAACAGTCATGCTGAACCATGTTACAGGCAGCAGAACGTTCTCCACGGCTTCTCCAGACCCTTTCACGTCTGTCACGTGTGCTCAGGGGGAACCTGCTCTCATCTATGAAAAGCACAGGGGGCCAGTGGTGGACCTGACAATTCTGGTGTTCAATGGCAAATGCCAATCCAGCTCTATGGTGCCGAGCAGTGAGCACAGGGCTCACTAGAGGACGTCAGGCCCTCAGGCCACCCTCATGAAGTCTGTATCTGATGGTTTGGTCAGAGACATTCACAACAGTGGCCTGCTGGAGGATATTTTGTAGGGCTCTGGCAGGGATCATCCTGTTCCTGCTTGTGCAAAGGAGCAGATACCGGTCCTGCTGATGGGTTAAGGACCTTCTACGGCCCTGTCCAGCTCTCCTAGAGGAACTGCCTGTCTCCTGGAATCTCCTCCGTGCTCTTGAGACTGTGCTGGGAGACACAGCAAACCTTCTGGCAATGGCAGGTATTGATGTGCCATCCTGGAGGAGTTGGACTGCCTGTGCAACCTCTGTAGGGTCCAGGTATGACCTCATGCTACCAGTAGTGACACTGACCCTAGACAAATGCAAAACTAGTGAAAAACAGTCAGAAAAGATGAAGAGGGAAAAAAATGTTAGTGACCTCCATCTGTAAAACCATTCCTGATTTGGGGTCGTCTCACTGCTACCCATCTAGTGCACCTGTTGTTAAAACCAAAGCAGCTGAAACTGATTAACAACCCCCTTTGCTACTTAACTGACCAGATCCATATCCCGGGAGTTTCATGGACTTGATGCTATACGCTGATTAAAAAGTCTTACTTGAATTTTTTTAGCCGTGTATTTATGGTATTAATTAGAGATGAGCGAATCGATCCAGGCGAAGTGGAATTCGTTTTGAATTTCAGGAAAAATTCGATTCGCGGCGAATCCGAATATTAGCCTACTTCGGGTGCGCGAATCGGATTTTTCCCGATCAGCCGGCAAAAGTGTCCCTGCAGAGAGCTCCGCTATTTCTGACAGTTCTCTGACAGTTCCTTCACATGTACAGCGGTTGAAACATTGTATCTATTTGTTTCCATTTAGGATACAGATGTTTTTATTCGGAAATAGATACAATGTTTCAACCGCTGTAAATGTGAAGGAACTGTCAGAGAACTGTCAGAAATAGCGGAGCTCTCTGCAGGGACACTTTTTGCTGTACTGGAATACTTCTTCTTTTCATTCTTCTTTTCATTCTTCTCATTCTTCTTTTCATTCTTCTTTTCATTCTTCTTCTCATTCTTCTTTTCATTCTTCTTCTTCTTTTCATTCTTCTTCTTCTTTTCATTCTTCTTTTCATTCTTCTCATTCTTCTTTTCTTCTTCATGAAAAGAAGAATGAGAAGAAGAATGAAAAGAAGAATGAAAAGAAGAATGAGAAGAATGAAAAGAAGAAGAAGAATGAAAAGAAGAATGAGAAGAAGAATGAAAAGAAGAATGAGAAGAAGAATGAGAAGAATGAAAAGAAGAATGAGAAGAATGAAAAGAAGAATGAAAAGAAGAATGAAAAGAAGAAGAAGAATGAAAAGAAGAATGAGAAGAATGAAAAGAAGAATGAGAAGAATGAAAAGAAGAATGAAAAGAAGAATGAAAAGAAGAAGAAGAATGAAAAGAAGAATGAGAAGAAGAATGAAAAGAAGACTGAAAAGAAGAATGAGAAGAATGAAAAGAAGAATGAAAAGAAGAAGAAGAATGAAAAGAAGAATGAGAAGAAGAATGAGAAGAAGAATGAGAAGAATGAAAAGAAGAATGAGAAGAATGAAAAAAAGAATGAAAAGAAGAAGAAGAAGAATGAAAAGAAGAAGAAGAATGAAAAGAAGAATGAAAAGAAGAAGAATCTTTTCATTCTTTTCATTCTTCTTTTCATTCTTCTTTTCATTCTTCTTCTTCTTCTTTTCATTCTTCTTCTTCTTTTCATTCTTCTTTTCATTCTTCTTCTTCTTCTTTTCATTCTTCTTCTTCTTTTCATTCTTCTTTTCATTCTTCTTCTTCTTTTCATTCTTCTCATTCTTCTTTTCATTCTTCTTCTTCTTCTTCTTTTCATTCTTCTTTTCATTCTTCTTCTTCTTCTTTTCATTCTTCTTCTTCTTCTTTTCATTCTTCTTTTCATTCTTCTTCTTCTTGTCATTCTTCTTCTTCTTCTTTTCATTCTTCTTTTCATTCTTCTTTTCATTCTTCTCATTCTTCTTTTCATTCTTCTCATTCTTCTTTTCATTCTTCTTCTCATTCTTCTTTTCATTCTTCTTCTTTTCATTCTTCTCATTCTTCTTTTCTTCTTCATGAAAAGAAGAATGAGAAGAAGAATGAAAAGAAGAATGAAAAGAAGAAGAAGAATGAAAAGAAGAATGAGAAAAAGAATGAAAAGAAGAATGAAAAGAAGAATGAGAAGAATGGAAAGAAGAATGAAAAGAAGAAGAAGAATGAAAAGAAGAATGAGAAGAAGAATGAAAAGAAGAATGAGAAGAAGAATGAGAAGAATGAAAAGAAGAATGAGAAGAATGAAAAGAAGAATGAAAAGATGAAGAATGAAAAGAAGAATAAGAATGAAAAGAAGAATGAAAAGAAGAAGAAGAAGAAGAATCTTTTCATTCTTCTCATTCTTCTTTTCATTCTTCTTTTCATTCTTCTTCTTCTTCTTTTCATTCTTCTTCTTCTTTTCATTCTTCTTTTCATTCTTCTTCTTCTTATTTTCATTCTTCTTCTTCTTTTCATTCTTCTTCTTCTTCTTTTCATTATTCTCATTCTTCTTTTCATTCTTCTTCTTCTTCTTTTCATTCTTCTTCTTCTTCTTTTCATTCTTCTTCTTCTTTTCATTCTTCTTCTTTTTCTTTTCATTCTTCTTCTTCTTTTCATTCTTCTTCTTCTTTTCATTCTTCTTTTCATTCTTCTTCTTCTTCTTTTCATTCTTCTTCTTCTTTTCATTCTTCTTTTCATTCTTCTTCTTCTTCTTTTCATTCTTCTTCTTCTTCTTTTCATTCTTCTTTTCATTCTTCTCATTCTTCTTTTCATTCTTCTTCTCATTCTTCTTTTCATTCTTCTTCTTCTTCTTTTCATTCTTCTTTTCATTCTTCTCATTCTTCTTTTCTTCTTCATGAAAAGAAGAATGAGAAGAAGAATGAAAAGAAGAATGAGAAGAATGAAAAGAAGAATGAAAAGAAGAAGAAGAATGAAAAGAAGAATGAGAAGAAGAATGAAAAGAAGAATGAGAAGAATGAAAAGTAGAATGAGAAGAATGAAAAGAAGAATGAAAAGAAGAAGAAGAAGAATGAAAAGAAGAAGAAGAAGAATGAAAAGAAGAAGAATGAAAAGAAGAATGAGAAGAAGAATGAAAAGAAGAATGAGAAGAATGAAAAGAAGAATGAAAAGAAGAAGAAGAATGAGAAGAAGAATGAAAAGAAGAATGAGAAGAATGAAAAGAAGAATGAGAAGAATGAAAAGAAGAATGAAAAGAAGAAGAAGAAGAATGAAAAGAAGAAGAAGAATGAAAAGAAGAATGAAAAGAAGAAGAAGAATCTTTTCATTCTTCTCATTCTTCTTTTCATTCTTCTTCTTCTTCTTTTCATTCTTCTTCTTCTTTTCATTCTTCTTTTCATTCTTCTTCTTCTTCTGAGGATGAGGATGAAGAAGAAGAAGAAGAAGAAGTAGGATGAAAATAAGAAGAATTCCAAGCCGGCAAAAAGTGTATCTGCAGAGCTCCTCTATTTCTGACAGTTCTCTGACATTCACATTTACAGCGGTTGAAACATTGTATCTATTTGTTTCCATAAATGGAAACAAATAGATACAATGTTTCAACCGCTGTAAATGTGAATGTCAGAGAACTGTCAGAAATAGCGGAGCACTGCAGATACACTTTTTGCCGGCTTGGAATTCTTCTTATTTTCATCCTACTTCTTCTTCTTCATCCTCATCCTCATCCTCAGAAGAAGAGGATGAGGATGAGGATGAAGAAGAAGAAGAAGTAGGATGAAAATAAGAAGAATTCCAAGCCAGCAAAAAGTGTATCTGCAGAGCTCCGCTAAGTGTATCTGCAGAGCTCCGCTATTTCTGACAGTTCTCTGACATTCACTCCATACAGCGGTTGAAACATTGTATCTATTTGTTTCCATTTATGGAAACAAATAGATACAATGTTTCAACCGCTGTATGGAGTGAATGTCAGAGAACTGTCAGAAATAGCGGAGCTCTGCAGATACACTTAGCGGAGCTCTGCAGATACACTTTTTGCCGGCTTGGAATTCTTCTTATTTTCATCCTACTTCTTCTTCTTCTTCTCCTTCTTCTCATCCTTCTCCTTCTTCTCATCCTTCTCCTTCTTCTCATCCTTCTCCTTCTCCTTATTCTCATCCTTCTCCTTCTCCTTCTTCTCATCCTTCTCCTTCTTCTTCTTCTCATCCTTCTTCTTCTTCTCATCCTTCTCCTTCTTCTCATCCTTCTTCTTCTTCTCATCCTTCTTCTTCTCATCCTTCTCCTTCTTCTCATCCTTCTCCTTCTTCTCATCCTTCTCCTTCTTCTCATCCTTCTCCTTCTTCTCATCCTTCTCCTTCTCCTTCTCCTTCTTCTCATCCTTCTCCTTCTTCTCATCCTTCTCCTTCTTCTCATCCTTCTCCTTCTTCTCATCCTTCTCCTTCTCCTTCTTCTCATCCTTCTCCTTCTCCTTCTTCTTCTTCTCATCCTTCTTCTTCTTCTCATCCTTCTCCTTCTTCTCCTTCTTCTCATCCTTCTCCTTCTTCTCATCCTTCTTCTCATCCTTCTCCTTCTTCTCATCCTTCTCCTTCTTCTCATCCTTCTCCTTCTTCTCATCCTTCTCCTTCTCCTTCTTATCATCCTTCTCCTTCTCCTTCTTCTCATCCTTCTTCTTCTCATCCTTCTCCTTCTTCTCATCCTTCTCCTTCTCCTTCTTCTCATCCTTCTCCTTCTTCTCATCCTTCTCCTTCTTCTCATCCTTCTCCTTCTTCTCATCCTTCTCCTTCTCCTTCTTCTCATCCTTCTCCTTCTCCTTCTTCTCATCCTTCTCCTTCTCCTTCTCCTTCCTCATCTCCAAGGGCATTTAAATTAAAGGTACAGTGTTCTGCACTAATATAAAGGCTCTCTGAAGCCTAGAAAGCCTTTTTATAAGTTGAATTCGTAGCGAATAAATTCGCATTGAATCAAATTTCTTCCTCAAATTCGGCGAATCAGCCGAATCGAATTTTTGAATAATTCGCTCATCTCTACTATTAATGTTTGAACATGCACTACAGACAAAGATTTAGGCTTCAAGTAGGGATGGGAAGTTAATAGAAGTGAGAGTGCACAGGGCAGAGTGCAATATACTTTGGGGTTGGGGAGGTGACCTGCAAGTGGGGATGGGAAAGTAAATGGGAGAGCGAGTGTGCACAGGGCAGGATACATTATACTTTGGGGTTGGGGAGGCGACCTGCAAGTGTGGATGGGGAAGTAAATGGGAGAGAGGGAGTGCACTGGGCAGGGTGCATTATACTTTGGGGTTGGGGAGGTGACCTAACGGTGGGGATGGGGAAGTACATGGGAGGGAGGGAGTGCACAGGGCAGGGTGCATTATACTTTGGGGATGGAGAGGTGACTGGCAAGTGGGGATGGGGAAGTAAATGGGAGAGAGTGCATGCACAGGGCAGGGTGCATTATACTTTGGGGTTGGGGAGGTGACCTGCAAGTTGGGATAGGGAAGTAAATGGGGGTGAGGGAGTGCACAGGGCAAGTGGGGATGGGGAAGTAATTGGGAGTATGGGACGTGCACAAAGCAGGGTGCATAATATTTTGGGGTTGGGGAGGTGACCTGCAAGTGGGGATGGGGAAGTAAATGGGAGAGAGGGAGTGCACAAAGCAGAGAACTGGACAGTCTGGGGAGTCTGTTATTTTACACAGTGCTAAGCACTGCTACCTTGCTGGGAGGGGAAACACTCACCACGACACATCCAGACAGACACAAACCTGATGGAGGAGGTCCTCTTCTGTGATTTGCAGGGCGTTGTTCCAGAACTCCCAGGCAGCAGACAGGCAGAGGGAACCTGCGCCTCTCCCAGCCAATACAGCTTCCCTATGGAGTCAGGGGGCTGGGGCTTTAACAGACAGGCGGAGCTCCAATGAAAGTGGAAGTTCAGGTGGGTAAACCCCTCACATTTATGTTTTTTTGTTCGTTGGTGAAAATTGGAATCGATTTTCATTTAGTTTTCGTCAATGAAAACATTCAGCTGACAAAAATAATGATTAAAATATTTTCTACAACGGAAACAAATACTGGCACCTTCAGGGCTGTGGATAAGGGGGTACCACCAGTCCTCTTGTACGGGGCCCAGACCACCCAGGGGGGGGCCAGGCAGCTGGGTGAATCAGAACCCTCCCTCTTAGATTGTAAGCTCCCAGGATCAGGCCCTCCTATCCCTCTTATATTGAACTGTATTGTTGCTGTATTGTCTCCCGTTATATTGTAAAGCGCTGAGCACACTGTTAGTGCCATAAATCCTGTATAATAATAATATTGTGGGCAGGGAGGGTGATGGGTGGGCCCTGAGGGTGATGGGTGGGCTCCGAGGTTGATGGGTGGGCCCTGAGGGTGATGGGTGGGCTCCGAGGTTGATGGGTGGGCCCTGAGGGTGATGGGTGGGCCCGATGGTTGGGCCCTGAGGGTGATGGCTGGCTGCTGGCTTCCCTCTTGCTGCTGGCTTCCCTCTTGCTGACGGCTTCCCTCTTGCTGCCAGCTTCCCTCTTGCTGCTGGATTCCCTCTTGCTTCCGGCTTCCCTCTTGCTGCTGGATTCCCTCTTGCTGCCGGCTTCCCTCTTGCTGCTGGATTCCCTCTTGCTGCCGGCTTCCCTCTTGCTGCCGGCTTCCCTCTTGCTGCTGGATTCCCTCTTGCTGCCGGCTTCCCTCTTGCTGCCGGCTTCCCTCTTGCTGCTGGATTCCCTCTTGCTGCCAGCTTCCCTCTTGCTGCCAGATTCCGTCTTGCTGCCAGCTTCCCTCTTGCTGCTGGATTCCCTCTTGCTGCCGGCTTCCCTCTTGCTGCTGGATTCCCTCTTGCTGCCGGCTTCCCTCTTGCTGCTGGATTCCCTCTTGCTGCTGGATTCCCTTTTGCTGCCAGATTCCCTCTTGCTGCTGGATTCCCTCTTGCTGCCGGCTTCCCTCTTGCTGCCGGATTCCCTCTTGCTGCTGGATTCCCTCTTGCTGCCGGCTTCCCTCTTGCTGCTGGATTATTTCTTGCTGCCAGCTTCCCTCTTGCTGCCGGCTTCCCTCTTGCTGCTGGATTCCCTCTTGCTTCCAGCTTCCCTCTTGCTGCTGGATTTCCTCTTGCTTCTGGCTTCCCTCTTGCTGCTGGATTCCCTCTTGCTGCCGGCTTCCCTCTTGCTGCTGGCTTCCCTCTTCTCCTACCCACCAGCAGCTACAAGCGCGCAATAGGATCCTTCAGGATGGAAAGTGGGGTAAGGGTCTGGTAAATGTCACATTTACCAGCCCATTCCTTTCCTGAATTAACACAATGTGTGATTGGTGCTAATCACTCACTGTGTTCATTCACAACTGAAGCCTAGTAGAAAACTGTGTTTTTTTGGGGGGAAAGGGCCCTGTCAGGTTGGATGTATGGGGCCCCATGATTTCTAACAGCAGCTCTGGGCGCCATGGTAAGTAATATTACGTAGGGATCCCGAGGAGGATGCTACGGCGGGTTCTGTAACAGTGCATGCATTAGTTGGGGATGATAGAGCCAATCATGAATATTGATTATCCATGAGCAATAAAGTATCGAACCTGGGAAGGCCAATCCTGCCACGTGAGCGGACAAGTACTTCCAAGGAGCGCAGAATGTATTTGAACTTCTAGAAGTAACACTTTAGGGAGGAGACCAGCGACATCGGCTTGCATGTTCCTTTTTGTGACTGAAGACTCTCAGATGTAATATATTCCAGTCAATCAATCCTTCCATAATACAGGCCATACGTGGCTCGAATTCCGAACGATTTTTCATCCGAAAATCTAAACCCTCGTTCGTTCTGTA
Organism: Staurois parvus; assembly: GCF_062004578.1. Taxonomy (NCBI): domain Eukaryota; kingdom Metazoa; phylum Chordata; class Amphibia; order Anura; family Ranidae; genus Staurois; species Staurois parvus. Next base: position 103,539 of record NW_028318969.1, read on the forward strand.
ATCCGACGGTGCCACCAACGATTTCGAAAATCGATCCTTTTTCACCAATTTTCCAGCATGCGAAATGGGGAGGAACCACGAAAATCGGCCGATGCCATCACTTCGCTTCCAGAGCGAAAATCGGCCGATTATTCTTAGGTCCGATTTTCGTACGAAAATTGTTCGGAATTCGAAACATGTATGGCCGGCATTAGCCTCCCTCACCTTCCATCCTATTCTATTCTTCTGGAGGTCGGCTGAACATGGACTTCCGCATTCTGATCCAGAGGCTTCCAATGAGCTCAAAAGTCCTTCACGTACCCCGAGGGTTCCGATTCGTTTATAGCGGCTGAAGTACAACCTTCGGTAGGGCCCATCCGACGTCCAAATCGCTGCACGGCAGGAACCTTGTCATATCCACGCTGGTGGATTGTTCGCTCTCAAGGACAGTGCGCTACCACAAGGTAAGACTAAAGCAGACGACAGAATTATACGTCTTTTTATTCTTCGGTTTCCGTTCTTTGTGGCTTTGCATACAGTATACTGTCAGTACACCCCATTGTGATTCTCTGATCTCTGAAGTTACTGGAAATGTAAAATGTTGGTATTCCAGTAGAAACAGGAATAAAATAAAACATAATATTGTGGTGTGGGAGAGGAGAGGTGAGGGAAGAGGAGAGGAGAGGGAAGAGGAGAGGAGAAGAAAGAGGAGAAGGAAAGGAGAGAAAAGGGAAGAGGAGAGGGAAGAAGATAGGAGAGAAGAGGGAAAAGGAATAGGAAAGGAGAGATGAGGGAGGAGAAGAAGGAAATGAGAGGAGAGGGAGGAGGAGAAGGAAATGAGAGGAGAGGGAAAAGAATGAGAAAAAGAGAGGGGAGGAGAAGAAAGAGGAGAGGGAAGATGAGAAGGAGAGGAGAGGGAAGAGGAGAAGTAGAGGAGAGGGAAGAGGAGAAGGAGAGGGAAGAGGAGAAGTAAAGAAGAAGGAAGAGAAGGAAATGAGAGGAGAGAAGGGAGAGGAGAAGTAGAGAAGGGAGAAGAGAGGGAAGAGAAGGAAATGAGAGGAGAGGGAGGAGGAGAAGGAAAGGAGAAGAGAGGGAAGAGAAGGAAATGAGAGGAAAGGGAGGAAGAGAAGGAAAGGAGAGATGAAGTCGAAGGAGAAGGAAAGGAGAGGAGAGAGAGGAGGACAAGGAAAGGAGAGGAGAGTTAAGGAGAGGAGGAGGAGGAGAAGGAAAGGAGAGGAGAGGGAAGAGAAGGAAATGAGAGGAGAAGGAGGAGGAGAAGGAAAGGAGAGATGAGGGAGGAGGAGAAGGAAAGGAGAGGAGAGAGAGAGAGGAGGAGAAGGAAAGGAGAGGAGATCTAAGGAGAGGAGAAAGAAAGGAGAGGAGAGGGATGAGAAGGAGAGGAGAAGGAAGAGAAGAAGGAAAAGAGAGGAGAGGAGAAGAAAGAGTAGAGGGATGAGGAGAAGGAGAGGAGAGGGGAGGGGTAAGGAGAGGGAAGAGGAGAAGGAGAGGGAAGAAGAGAAGAAGAGGAGAAGGAAGAGGAGAAGGAAAGGAGAGGGAAGAGAAGGAAAGGAGAGGAAAGAAGGGAGAGGAGAAGGAAAGGAGAGGGGAGAGGAGAGGGAAGAGAAGGAAAGTAAAGGAGAGAGAAGAGGAGATGGAAAGGAGAGGAGAGGGAAGAGAATGAAATTAGAGGAGAGAGAAGAGGAGACGGAAAGGAGAGGGGAAGGAAGAGAAAAAGGAAAAGAGAGGAGAGAAGAGGAGAGGAGAGGAAAGGGGAGGGACCAGAAAAGGTCAAGGAGGGGAGAAAAGGAGATGGGATAGGAGTTTAGGGAAATGAGATAGAATAGGAGGAGAGGGGAAGAGAGGAGAGAAGGGAAGAGGAGAGGGAACAGGAGGGTAGAGGAAAGTAGAAGGCAGGGGAGAGAAGAGAGGAGGGAAAAGCAGAAGAAAGGAGATGAAAGAAGAGGAGAGAAGAGTGGAAGTAAAAAATGAGAGGAGGGCAATGGTGATATGTGAGGGTAAAGGAGGGGAGGAGGTTAGTGGGGACAGGAGAGGAAAGAGGAGGTCAGGAAAGTGGAGAGGAGGGAGGACAAGGGGCTGGTCTAAGGGTATTGGTGGGGGAGGGGCATAGTTCCTCACTCTTGGACATCCATGTTTTAATTTTCATCTTCATACTTATTACAAACATTGTACTGCATGATGCCAACCCCCCCATTAGAGGAATACAAAATGGTGATCCAGAGTGAAGTAAACTAAAGTCATTTGTTTTGTTGTCAATCCTTCGAGCCTCAAACACAAGGACGACCTTGACTCTGGCATCCTCCCGCCATCGAGCACAAATGCGTAATAACAACCAAACATTTCCAGTATTAACTGCTATATACTGAGGACTAATCGCCCCAGAATCCATTGGGAGACATTGATATCTTCAAGAGCTCTCAAGTTTCAATGACAGAGATGTGAACCCTTGTAAAGTGCTGGGAGTAATTGGTGAACACAATCGTTCAGCATCACTTGCGGAGTGGAGTCATACCTAGAAGACATAGTGGCCTCGTAATTACAGCTCTCTACCTCTGAGAGTCCTCCTCCAAGTCCATCATCTATCTTCTACCACTCAGTATGGCACAAGCCGTTCACATCCGCTCACCTCTAATTGAAGGTTTGTCTCCCCGGTGAACAATGGACATTCCATCAAACACAAACATTTCCTTCTACTTTGCAATAATTTGAACCTTGGAGAATTGCACTCGTGGTCTCTGGAGTTGGTGAAAGCTTTGCAGGCTTTATTTAATGCATAGAGAAGAGAAACAAGAAGACTTCCGGCAACGACTGAGCCGGCATCCTCTCTGGTGAAGGAGCATTTTACCGGAAATTATTGCCAAAAAAGACTCTGCTATAGAGTGATGTGAGACTTCCTCCTCAGTCATTTCCACCGTTCCTGTCTTCATTAGAATCTTCCTTCCTTTACTCTTTCTTCATCCTTCCCTTCCTCCTTTCTGTATTTCCTCTTTTCTTCCTTCCTCTCCTTCATTTCCTTTCTTCCTTTGTTCTTCATTCATTCCTTCTTTCCTGTATTTCTTTTCTCCCTCCATTCTTCTCTTCCTTCATTCTTTTCTCTCTTTTCTTACTCTTCTTCATCTCATTCCTCTCTTCCTTCCTTCTTAATTCCTTTTACTGCCTTTCTTTATCCCTCCCTTCCTCCCCTTTTTCATTCCCTCCTTCTCTTCCTTCCTTTCTTACTTTGTTTTTCATTTATTCATTCATTTTTCTTCCTTTATTTCCTTTCTCCCATTTTAAATTTTTCCCACCATGCTTTCCTCTCATTCATCTTCCTTCCTTCCTTCCTTCCTTCCTTCCTTCCTTCCTTCCTTCCTTCCTTCCTTCCTTCCTTCCTTCCTTCCTTCCTTCCTTCCTTCTCTCATTTTAATTCCTTTTGTTCATTTTCTTCCCTCCTTTGTCCTTTGTTCTTTCTCTGTCTTCTTCATTCCTTTCCTCTCTTCTGTTTTCTTATTCCAATTTTCATCCTTGAAATGTCTTTCTCTCTTCCTCTTTCTACCTGTATATCTTCTTCCATTTCTCCCTTTGTCCGGTCCTGATTTCCTTCCTTCTTCCTTCCTTAATTCCTTCCTTCCTTTCTTCTCTCATTTTAATTCCTTTTGTTCATTTTCTTCCCTCGTTTGTCCAATCCTTCCTCTGTCTCTCAATCCCTACCTCTTCCTTCCTTCCTTCCTTCCTTCCTTTTTCCCTTCCTTCCGTCCTTTTTACTTCTTTCTCTGTCTTCTTCATTCCTTTCCTCTCTTCTGTTTTCTTATTCCTTTTTAATCCTTTAAATGCCTTCCTCTCTTCCTCTTTCTTCATGTGCATCTTCTTCCATTGCTCCCTTTTTCCTGTCTACATTTCCTTTCTTTCCTTTCCTTTCATACTTCCTTCTTTCATGTCTACATTTCCTTCCTTCATTCCCTCCCTCCCTCCCTTCCTTCCTTCCTTCCTTCCTTCCTTCCTTCTTTCCCTCCCTTCCTTTCCCTTCCTTTCCTTCCATACTTCCTTCTTCCATTTCTCCCTTTGTCCCGTCTACATTTCCTTCCTTCCTTCCTAACTTCCTCCCTTCGCTCCCTTCCTTTCCTTTCCTTCCATACTTCCTTCTTCCATTTCTCCCTTTGTCCCCGGCTACATTTCTTTCTTTCTTTCTTTCTTTCTTTCTTTCTTTCTTTCTTTCTTTCCTTCCTTCCTTCCTTCCTTCCTTCCTTCCTTCCTTCCTTCCTTCCTTCCTTCCTTCCTTCCTTCCCTCCTTCCTTCTTCCATTTCTCCCTTTATCCCAGCTACATTTATTTCCTTCCTTCCTTCCTAACTTGCTCCCTTCCTTTCCTTTCCTTCCATACTTCCTTCTTCCATTTCTCCCTTTGGTCCCGGCTACATTTCTTTCTTTGTTCTTTCGTTCTTTCTTTCTTTCTTTCTTTCTTTCTTTCTTTCTTTCTTTCTTTCTTTCTTTCTTTCTTTCTTCCTTCCTTCCTTCCTTCCTTCCTTCCTTCCTTCCTTCCTTCCTTCTTTCCTTCCTTCCCTCCTTCCTTCTTCCATTTCTCCCTTTATCCCGGCTACATTTATTTCCTTCCTTCCTTCCTTCTCTCATTTTCATTTCTTTCATTCATTTTCTTCCCTCCTTTGTCCCATCTTCATTTCTACCCTTCTCTCTTCCTTCCTCTGTCTCTCCATCCATACCTCTAACTTCCTTTCTAGTTACTTTTTTTCTCTGTCTTCTTTATTCCCTTTTCATCCCTGAAATGCCTTCCTCTCTTCCTCTTTCTTTTCTCTCCTGTCCTATCACCCCCCCCCACCTCTTTTTATCCTTCTCTTTCTCCCTCCCAGGAGGATCCCTATGGAAGTTGCTCCCAGCCTGTCGCAGAGGCCTGCACCCTATATTTGTACATTTGGGTTGCCCTCTTCAGCCTGGACACCCTGCAAACCAGAGTGTGGCTCCCGTCCAGCCTGCCTCGGCTCGCATACGTTGATTGAGCCCCATGGCGGTACTCTGATACCCGTCTCTGAGCCGGTAGGATATATAAAAGCGCATTTATCCCGTAGGAGATGGCATCGTCTCCGTCAAAAAGCCTTTTACCAGCTCAACCGAGTGAACTCTGCACTTCCAGAAGAAGACATGAAGTACTTGGGAGCCGATGCGGCGGAGTCACTTACTGAAGGTTTCATTTCAGCGGATGAGAAGAGAGCCGCGCCGCGCTCGCTGTGTCTGAGCGACGGAGACGGGAAAACGTTTTATAAATGCAGCTGAATGTTTCATTCATGAAAGTGAAGTGTGGCGCTCCATGCAGCGTGGTCATCACCCCTTCACGGAGACGGCCATGTCTAATGGAGATGGGGGGAGGGGGTGCAGGAGTGCCGGGGCATTGTGCGGTCAGATTATATAAAGGTTGGAATAATTACAGGTCTTGAAGGTAGAAAAGGACAAAGTACATCTAATCTCCCCACTTTACGTAGAGACTTAGCCATCTGAAATAATTGTTCTCCTGCAGAAATTCCACCAAGAACAGCTGTGTCCTGCTACAGCATGGAGGGCTCCTTCCACATTGGGGGCTATTATGGAGCTTTCTAGAGGCGGGGACCCTCAGAAACCCAAGGGGGTACCCAGATGGAAGAAAAATATATTTGAAATATATTTGGAAAATATTCTTCCCGAATATTTTGACATATTTGAAATACTATAATTTTGGCCGTATTCAATATATTTCAAAATATATTTCAATAAAAAAAAAAAATATATATATATATATGTATATATATAATTTAAATATATATATATATATATATATATATATATATATATACATATATATTTTTTTTTATTTTTTTTTTTTAATTGAAATATATTTTGAAATATATTGAATACGGCCAAAATTATAAATATATATATATTTATATTTCTATACTGATTTGGGTTATTTTCACCAAAAACATGTAGCAGAATACATTTTGATCTAAATTTATGAAAAGATTATTTATTTGAAAACTGTTATAACAGAAACAAAGAAAAACGCATTTTTTTTTCAAAATTTTCAGTCTTTTTTAATTTATAGTGCAAAAAATTAAAAACCCAGTAATGATTAAATATCACAAATTTTCACTATTTGTGTGTACAGTGTTGCATGACCGTGCAATTGTAATCTAAAGTGTCTTTTAAAGCGCTGAAAGGTGAAAATTGGCCTGGGCAGGAAGGGGGTAGAAGTGCCCGGTAGGCAAGTGGTTAATATACACTTTTTGGGATTTTTTTTTTATACCAAAGACATGTAGCAGAAAACAATTTGGCCTAAATTTATGAATTTTTTTTTTTTTTTTTATTGGATATGTTTTATAACAGAAAGTAAAAAAGATTTTTTTCAACATTTATACACACACATATATATATATATATATATATATATAGTTATTTATTATTTTATTTATATATATTTATATTTTTTATATATATAATTTTTTTTATTGGATATGTTTTATAACAGAAAGTAAAAAATATTTTTTTCAATATATATATATATATAAATATTTTTTACTTTCTGTTATAAAGCATATCCAATAAAAAAAAATTATATATAAAAAATATAAATATATATAAATAAAATAATAATAATAAATAACTATATACAGTGGGGATGGAAAGTTTGGGCACCCCAGCTAAAAATGTGTATTAATGTGCATAAAGAAGCCAAGGAAAGATGGAAAAATCTCCAAAAGGCATCAAATTACAGATTAGACATTCTTATAATATGTCAACAAAAGTTAGATTTTATTTCCATCATTTACACTTTCAAAATAACAGAAAACAAAACAATGGCGTCTGCAAAAGTTTGGGCCCCCTGCAGAATTTATAGCATGCACTGCCCCCTTTGCCAAGCTGAGACCTGCCAGTGTCATGGATTGTTCTCAATCATCGTCTGGGAAGACCAGGTGATGTCAATCTCAAAGGTTTTAAATGCCCCGACTCATCTGACCTTGCCCCAACAATCAGCACCATGGGTTCTTCTAAGCAGTTGTCTAGAAAACTGAAACTGAAAATAGTTGACGCTCACAAAGCTGGAGAAGGCTATAAGAAGATAGCAAAGCGTTTTCAGATGTCAATATCCTCTGTTCGGAATGTAATTAAGAAATGGCAGTCATCAGGAACAGTGGAAGTTAAAGCAAGATCTGGAAGACCAAGAAAAATATCAGACAGAACAGCTCGCAGGATTGTGAGAAAAACAATTCAAAACCCACGTTTGACGGCACGATCCCTCCAGAAAGATCTGGCAGACACTGGAGTTGTGGTCACTATTCCACTATAAAGAGATACTTGTACAAATATGGTCTTCATGGAAGAGTCATCAGAAGAAAACCTCTTCTACGTCTTCACCACAAAAATCATTGTTTGAACTTTGCAAATGAACATATAGACAAGCCTGATGCATTTTGGAAACAAGTTCTGTGGACCGATGAGTTTAAAATTGAACTTTTTGGCCGGAATGAGCAAAGGTACGTTTGGAGAAGAAGGGGCACAGAATTGAATGAAAAGAACCTCTGTCCAACTGTGAAGCATGGGGTTGGATCAATCATGCTTTGGGGTTGTGTTGCAGCCAGTGGCACAGGGAACATCTCACGAGTAGAAGGAAAAATGGATTCAATAAAATTTCAGCAAATTTTGGATGGTAACTTGATGCCATCTGTGAAAAAGCTGAAGTTAAAGAGAGGATGGCTTCTACAAATGGATAATGATCCTAAACACACCTGGAAATCCACGGGGGATTACATCAAGAGGCGTAAACTGAAGGTTTTGCCATGGCCTTCACAATCTCCTGACCTCAACATCATTGAAAATCTATGGATAGACCTTAAAAGAGCCGTGCGTGACAGACAGCCCAGAAATCTCAAAGAACTGGAAGACTTTTGTAAGGAAGAATGGGCAAAGATACCTCAAACAAGAATTGAAAGACTCTTGGCTGGCTACAAAAAGCGTTTACAAGCTGTGATACTTGCCAAAGGGGGCAGTGCATGCTATAAATTCTGCAGGGGGCCCAAACTTTTGCAGACGCCATTTTTTAGTTTTCTGTTATTTTGAAAGTGTAAATGATGGAAATAAAATCTAACTTTTGTTGACATATTATAAGAATGTCTAATCTGTAATTTGATGCCTTTTGGAGATTTTTCCATCTTTCCTTGGCTTCTTTATGCACATTAATACACATTTGTAGCTGGGGGGCCCAAAGTTTCCATCCCCACTGTATGTGTGTGTGTGCATAAATGTTGAAAAAAATCTTTTTTACTTTCTGTTATAAAACATATCCAATAAAAAAAAAAGATATATATATATATATATATATATATATATATATATAAAAATATATATATAAATAAAATAATAATAATAATAAAAAAATAAATAAATATATATATATATATATATATATATATATATCTTTTTTTTTTATTGGATATGTTTTATAACAGAAAGTAAAAAAGATTTTTTTTTTTACTTTATATAAAAATATATATATAAATAAAATAATAATAATAATAAAAAAATAAATAAATAAATATATATATATATATATAAGCCAGTGGTGATCAAATACCACCAAAAAAAGCTCTATTTGTGTGAAAAAAATTATATAAATTTAATTTGAGTAAGGCGTTGCATGACCGCGCAATTCCAAGTCAAAAGTAGCGCAGTGCTGAATAGTAAAAAAAATGGCCTGGTCATGAAGGGGGTAAAACCTTCCGGAGGTCAAATGGTTAAACATGTGTGCAAAAAAAACGCAAAAATGTCACTGGTACCGAAAGGGTTGGGTGGGAAAGAGATCGGGGCGGCAAACATTGACCGAACCACCGTGTGCAATATTTGGGCTGCGCCTGACTCCAATCTATATTGCCCCCCCCCAAGTGTGCTCCTCTGCCTCCAGCACCAGTGAATACACAATGTTTGTTTTTTCTTTCTTTGTGATTCCTAATTTGATACTTCTATTCAGTTCCTCCCATAAATCTCTCATCTTTTCTATTATTTTCCTGCTCAGAGGATGACAACACAGAAAGGACATCGCGGCTCAGTTATCTGCGGAGATAAATATTTTGCTCTGAAATTTAGATGTCAACCAAAAACACAAAATCACATTTTTTATTATTTTGAAAATCAATAAAAAAAAAAAAAAGATACATTGCAAAAAAAAAAAAAAAGACCATCAACAATCATAACTCAAATCTAGTCATCACAAGGAACGACATTAAAGGAGATGTAAATCCGGACTGGATAACATTTCATTTGCTGCGCGCAAAAAAGTTTTCGCTTTTTTCCTTTTTTTTTTGCACTCTTCTTTTTTTTCCTCGTTTCAGTGCTGCTGATCTCCTCCATTCCCTGTCTAGATGCCCATTGCTCCATCATCAGTGTTCTGGCAATGGTGGGCCACCCCTGAGCAGTGCGGCGTCTGTTTAGAAATGTTCTTGCGCAATATTCACCCAGAGTTCGTTTTTTTCCACTTGAATCCATTTTAAAAGCTCCTGGCCAAATGGAGATGTAAAAAATGTTTTTGCACTGGTACGTGTTCCCCAGGAGAGTGTCCACACCCCCTCCCCCCCATGCTACTTTTATGACACCTATTTGCCTATCGAGAGGGTGGCTACATTCCTACAGACGGTGGGACCATGGAGAACGAACGTAGCCACCGTGACGGGAGTCACTTTGGGTGGGGGGCCCATGGAACACAGCTCACTTTGGACCTGGGCAGTCGGCCCAGATCCCCAGTAGCATGATGGAGTCGGCCCAGCCACCCTGTCTTCTCTCCAGCGGCTGAGAGGACTTCAGGGAGGACCAGTCCGTACTTCTCCCCAGCGGCGGGTATGTTCTACGAGAGAGGCAGAGGTTGGCTGGTTGAGTGATGCTATGTTTGGGACTATTTGGGGACCTGTGTGGGTGCCGGCATTGGGGGGGTCTGGAAGTACAGACTAACTTCGGAGTCAACCCGTCTGGGTTCTCCTCCTGCGTTAGTCCCCTGCCGAAAGGGGAGATATATGACGGGAGTCACTTTGGGTGGGGGGCCCATGGAACCCAGCTCACTTTGGAGAGGTGGGGAGACCCCTGTCTCAGCTCCCCATATCCCTATTATGTGTAAGTCACCCTGTGCCTGTTAGGGGTACAGGGTGATCTGTCCTAATATTGGGGGGGCTTTGTCTCAGACTGTGTAGACATGTTTAGGAGATAGGTGGGGTGGAGGTTGTTGCATTGTTTGAGGTTTCCTCCTGCGTTAGTCTTCTGCCGAAAGGAGGTGGTGGTGGTGGTGGTGATGGTGGGGGGGGGGAGTTGTTGATTGTTCAATGTCATGTGGCTGCATCCCATTGTTCTATTATTTGTCTGGCTTGGGAGCAAACTATTATGGGATGTATGTGTTTATGCGTATTAGCTTGGTGGCGGGGGTGTCTCCAGCAGCCCTCCCTCCTGATGGGACTGTCTGCTGGTGTGAAGTTTGAATACCTGTGTGTCTCTTGTTACTAAATGTAGATTGCCCCACCCTGTGTCATTATGCAGGGAGGGGGGATTGCCCCGCCCTGTGTCATTGTGCAGGGAGGGGGGATTGCCCCGCCCTGTGTCATTATGCAGGGAGGAGGGATTGGCCCGCCCTGTGTCATTATGCAGGGAGGAGGGATTGCCCCGCCCTGTGTCATTATGCAGGGAGGGGGGATTGCCCCGCCCTGTGTCATTATGCAGGGAGTAGGGATTGCCCCGCCCTGTGTCATTATGCAGGGAGGAGGGATTGGCCCGCCCTGTGTCATTATGCAGGGAGGAGGGATTGCCCCGCCCTGTGTCATTATGCAGGGAGGAGGGATTGCCCCGCCCTGTGTCATTATGCAGGGAGGAGGGATTGCCCCGCCCTGTGTCATTATACAGGGAGGGGGGATTGCCCCGCCCTGTGTCATTATGCAGGGAGGAGGGATTGCCCCGCCCTGTGTCATTATACAGGGAGGGGGGATTGCCCCGCCCTGTGTCATTATGCAGGGAGGGGGGATTGCCCCGCCCTGTGTCATTATGCAGGGAGGGGGGATTGCCCCGCCCTGTGTCATTATGCAGGGAGGGGGGATTGTTCCCCTGAGTGTATATATCTTGTATCTGTGTTCAAATAAACTAGTCTACTTCCTGGTTTACTTCAAGACTGGTGTCGTCTAGTCTTGTATGGTCGGCTGTGGTGTCAGTGGTCGGTGTTCGGACAGACTGGTGTCGTCTAGTCTTGTATGGTCGGTGTGGTGTCTGTGGTCGGTGTTCGGACAGATTGGTGTCGTCTAGTCTTGTATGGTCGGCTGTGGTGTCTGTGGTCGGTGTTCGGACAGACTGGTGTCGTCTAGTCTTGTATGGTCGGCTGTGGTGTCAGTGGTCGGTGTTCGGACAGACTGGTGTCGTCTAGTCTTGTATGGTCGGCTGTGGTGTCAGTGGTCGGTGTTCGGACAGACTGGTGTCGTCTAGTCTTGTATGGTCGGCTGTGGTGTCAGTGGTCGGTGTTCGGACAGACTGGTGTCGTCTAGTCTTGTATGGTCGGCTGTGGTGTCAGTGGTCGGTGTTCGGACAGACTGGTGTCGTCTAGTCTTGTATGGTCGGCTGTGGTGTCAGTGGTCGGTGTTCAGACAGATTGGTGTCGTCTAGTCTTGTATGGTCGGCTGTGGTGTCAGTGGTCGGTGTTCGGACAGACTGGTGTCGTCTAGTCTTGTATGGTCGGCTGTGGTGTCAGTGGTCGGTGTTCGGACAGACTGGTGTCGTCTAGTCTTGTATGGTCGGCTGTGGTGTCTGTGGTCGGTGTTCGGACAGACTGGTGTCGTCTAGTCTTGTATGGTCGGCTGTGGTGTCTGTGGTCGGTGTTCGGACAGACTGGTGTCGTCTAGTCTTGTATGGTCGGCTGTGGTGTCAGTGGTCGGTGTTCGGACAGACTGGTGTCGTCTAGTCTTGTATGGTCGGCTGTGGTGTCAGTGGTCGGTGTTCGGACAGACTGGTGTCGTCTAGTCTTGTATGGTCGGCTGTGGTGTCTGTGGTCGGTGTTCGGACAGACTGGTGTCGTCTAGTCTTGTATGGTCGGCTGTGGTGTCTGTGGTCGGTGTTCGGACAGACTGGTGTCGTCTAGTCTTGTATGGTCGGCTGTGGTGTCAGTGGTTGGTGTTCGGACAGACTGGTGTCGTCTAGTCTTGTATGGTCGGCTGTGGTGTCAGTGGTCGGTGTTCGGACAGACTGGTGTCGTCTAGTCTTGTATGGTCGGCTGTGGTGTCAGTGGTCGGTGTTCGGATGGGGAAGCGGGAGTCTAACGAAAGTACTCAAGCGCAGTCTGGGATCGGTTCCGTTACAGCCTCCCTCTAATAGAAGTCAATGGGGGCTGAGTCTGTCAAATCAAAAAAGAACATATATGGTGGTAATAGGCAAAGAGGTGTCATAAACATAGCATGGGGGGGGGGAGGGGGAGTGGACACTGTCCCGAGGAACACGTAAATCTCCATTTGGCCAGGAACTGTGATTTTTTTTTTTATCACTGACATTTCAAGGAAAAATGGTTGAAATTTTCGGCAAAATGGCATTTCCTTTCTTTTAATTAAAAAAAAAGGAAACAGAACCCTTCAAAAGATATGAAAGGGGGAAGGGGGGGCGGGGCTTTGGAGGGTCTGTGTGCTGTCTTCTTTTTAGAAAGAAAGAAGCCGGCAGTGAAATGTCATTTGCCAGCAAATTTCAATTTTCTTTGTAAATGTTACAACCTAACATCCTTCAGCAAGAAGGGAAAAAATATAAAAAATGTGTAGAAAAGAAAAGAAAAAACTTTTTGAGTCTGGTATTGATTTTAAGGGGTATGCCATGGAGTCAACCGGGAAATCCATAGTAGACCCTTCGGGTCCTCGTGCAAAAATGAAATAAATAAATAAATGCGTGAGGCCCCCCTAAAAATTCATACCACGCTTAGTCCAAGCATGAAGCTTGGCTGGTCAGGAAAGGAGGAACATGAGTGTGTGGCCTCCCCTTCCTCCTGAACCATACTAGGCCACATGCCCTCAACATGGGGGGGTGCCTTGCCAGGGGCACTCCTCTAACAAAGCACCTTACTCCTTTACTGATACTACCAAAGAGGCCCTCTTCTCCACAACCCTGACCTGGTGATCGTGGGGGTCTGCAGGTGGGGAGCTTATCAGAATCTGGAAGCTTTGTGCCCCCAGATAGCGCCCCTCCCCTTGTGAATGAGTTCACAAAAAAAAGAATGTAACCTAAAAATAAAGGCACCTAATAATTGAACAAATCCGTTTGTTAAAAACAATAAAAATGGCTAAAAAAAAAAAGGTCTGTCGTTGTAAATCCATCATCAATCATGGTGCCTGCTGACTCGCCCCAATCGGAAACCCAACGGACCCAGCGCACAAGACCGAGCCCAATGGTACCGCTGGCCAAATGACAGCTTCTCTGACCTGTCATCGGCTATAAAAGGGAAGGGGTGGCAGGACCGGATCTAGCCTATCAGATCTGGGGGTGCAGGAAAAAAAAGTCAGGGGGCGTAATGTCAACCCTGTGTGTGTCATTGCCAGTCTGACACACAGAGTCACGGCCTGGGAAACAAAGGTATGGATTAGGCTGTTGTTAGATTGGGGCGCTCAGACAGGACCTGTGCCCCCTTATATCAGATGTCCCTCTCAGATCCCCCTTTACATCAGGAGTCCTCATCAGAGTCCCTCTTTACATCAGGTCCCTATAAGAGTGTCCCCTTGCATCAGTGTCCCTATCAGAGTTTCCCTTACATCAGGTGTTCGCCTCAGAATCCCCCCTTACATCAGGCTCCCATCAGAGTGCCCCCTTACATTAGGCTCCCATCAGAGTGCCCCCTTACATCAGTGTCTCCATCAGAGCCCCCCCTTTTACATCAGGTGTCCCCATCAGAGTGCCCCCTTACATCAGGCTCCCCATCAGAGTGCCCCCTTACATCAGGGTCCCCATCAGAGTGCCCCCTTACCTCAGTGTCTCCATCAGAGTCCCCCCTTTTACATCAGGTGTCCCCATCAGACTGCCCTCTTACATTAGTGTCCCTATCAGAGTGCCCCCTTACATCAGGTGTTCGCTTCAGAATCCCCCCTTACATTAGGCTCCCATCAGAGTGCCCCCTTACATCAGTGTCTCCATCAGAGCCCCCTTTTTACATCAGGTGTCCTCGTCAGAGTTCCCCCTTACATTAGGGTCCCCATCAGAGTGCCCCCATACATCAGTGTCTCTGTCAGAGTCCCCCCTTTTACATCAGGTGTTCCCAGGGGCGGACTGAAAACTCATGGGGCCCCCCGGGCAATAGGAAATCATGGGGCCCCTGTGTCCTCACTCACACTCAAATCACACCCAAAAAAGCCCATGAAAGGTACCAGGGGCATCTCATGGGGCCCCCTACTGACCCTGGGCCCTCGAGCAGTGCCCGAGTGTCTAAATGGTCAGTCTGCCCCTGGGTGTCCCCATCAGACTGCCCTCTTACATCAGGGTCCCCATCAATGTGCCCCCTTACATTAGGGTCCCCATCAGAGTGCCCCCTTGCATCAGGGCCCCATCAGAGTGGGCCTTTACTTTTGGGTCCCCATAAGAGTGTGCCTCCTTACATCAGGGTCCCCATCAGATTACCCCCTTACATCAGGGCCCCATCAGAGTGGGCCCTTACTTTTGGGTCCCCATCAGAGTGCCCTCTTATATTCGGGGGGGGGGGAAAGCCCAACCTGGCACCCCCCTACATCTGGACTTAGGGGTGGGGTAATAGTAGTGACATCATTGACCAAATATGGCAATGTAAGCCGATATGCCGGCACTGGTGGCTAGGAACAAAGTAAGCGCTAGCACCCGCCGCTTCCTTAGTTACCATTGACAGCAGAAATCTCTCATAGTAGAAATACCGCCTCTATGTCATCCTCGGCGACTATCGCAAAGGGGGCTAAATGGGCAAAATTTGTTGTTGCTGGCCTAAGGGGATTTATTTTACAGCTTTTCTTGTTATCATTAACAAATTCCATACAAAATGGGTAGGGGGTATTTCCAAGACTCAGTGCTCGAAGGTGGGTAGGAGGTGGAACCAAGGGACGGTGCTCAGGGATGGGTAGAAGGTGGAACCAAGGGACGGTGCTCAGAGATGGGTAGGGGGTGGAACCAAGGGACAGTGCTCAGGGATGGGTAGGGGGTGGAACCAAGGGACAGTGCTCAGGGATGGGTAGGGGGTGGAACCAAGGGACAGTGCTCAGGGATGGGTAGGGGGTGGAACCAAGGGACGGTGCTCAGAGATAAGTAGGGGGAGTAACCAAGGGACGGTGCTCAGAGATGGGTAGGGGGTGGAACCAAGGGACAATGCTCAGAGATGAATAGGGGGTGGAACCAAGGGACGATGCTCAGAGATGGGTAGGGGGTGGAACCAAGGGATGGTGCTCAGAGATGGATAGGGGGAGTAACCAAGGGATGGTGCTCAGAGATGGGAAGGGGGTGGAACCAAGGGACGATGCTCAGAGATGGGTAGGGAGCGGGACCATGGAACGATGCTCAGAGATGGGTAGGGGGTGGAACCAAGGGACGATGCTCAGAGATGGGTAGGGAGCGGGACCATGGGACGATGCTCAGAGATGGGTAGGGGGTGGAACCAAGGGACGGTGCTCAGAGATGGGTAGGGAGTGGAATAAAAGACCCCTCCCTCAACAATAGATCTCTCCCAGCAACATAAGATCCCCCCAGCAGCAATAGACCCTCCAGCACACCCCACCACCCTTTCCATTACATACATTCCAATGAGATAAGCGCTGAGTTTACCGATCATCCCGCTATCTTACTTGTACAAACCATAAGTCTGAAATGGAAGAATTTATTGCCCCCCCCCCCCCCCCCGCCACCTCCCGGGAAGTGTCATTACGAAACATCCCTACTATGACTTTAATAAAATCGGTAAATATTTAGCAATTGTTCATCTTCCGCCCTCTTGTGTTTAATCCAATTAACTGGAATAAAACGGTGATTGCGTTCGTCTCGTTTTGTTTTTACGGTTCACAAAAGATGGCGGGGGGGGGGGAGGGAAACACAATCCACACAGGAAACCTTCATTGATTCTTTCCATCTCACGCCCCGTCACCCCGCTGAGCGGCTCCGTACTTCGCTTCTAATTTTTTAAATGCCGACTTTGATTAGGAAAAAAAAATTTTTTTTTAAAAGGGGCTTTTGACGCTGATGATAATGACAGCATTTCTGGTTTATAGAATGAGAGGTAATTGAGGGAAAGTCTTCAAGGTCCTTCCAAGGACAAGTCTGTCGTTACGCCATGTACTGCAGGTATTAATAAAGATATACAAAACCCCACGCACTTGTCTCGTGTACCGAGCAACACAAGGCGACCCCTCTCCCGACCTTCAAAATCCAGAGTGCTGGGACAAGGTCATCTAGAGGCCATGCCAAATTGCGCCCCCCCCCCCCAAATGAATGAGCATTATGTGTCAACAAATATCACCCCGCCCCCCTACTGAAATCCCCCTTCCCAGCACAAATCTTTGCTCCCCCCATCCCCCCAGCTTAACTCCTTTCTGTCTCCATATGTCCCAGCATAAATCCCCCCCCCAAAAAAAAAAATTATTTAAGATTTAGAGTCTATAAACTATGGGATATATATTTGAAAATTAATATATCCTGATGTACTGACCAGTACACCCCCCCCCCCAAATGTCAGGGGAGTACAAATCCCCCCAAATGTAAGGATAGTACAAATACCCCCAAAATGTCAGGACAGGACAAATCCCCCCCAAATGTCAGGGGAGTACAAATCCCCCCAAATGTAAGGATAGTACAAATACCCCCAAAATGTCAGGACGGTACAAATACCCCCCAAATGTCAGGACGGCACAAATACCCCCCAAATGTCAGGACGGCACAAATACCCCCCAAATGTCTGGACGGTACAACCCCCCCCCCCAAATGTCAGGACAGTACAAATTCCCCCAAATGTCAGGACGGCACAGATATCCCCAAGTTTCTGTTGGAGGGATGGATTGGTGGCTGTATGGTGTACCCTTCTATGTGGCAGGGACCCCCTTATGTATTATACATGGAGATCATATCCCCCCTTATGTATTATACATGGAGATCATATCCCCCTTATGTATTATACATGGAGATCATATCCCCCCCTTATGTATTATACATGGAGATCATATCCCCCCCTTATGTATTATACATGGAGATCATATCCCCCCTTATGTATTATACATGGAGATCATATCCCCCCTTATGTATTATACATGGAGATCATATCCCCCCTTATGTATTATACATGGAGATCATATCCCCCTTATGTATTATACATGGAGATCATATCCCCCCCTTATGTATTATACATGGAGATCACATCCCCCCTTATGTATTATACATGGAGATCATATCCCCCCCTTATGTATTATACATGGAGATCATATCCTCCCTTATGTATTATACATGGAGATCATATCCCCCCTTATGTATTATACATGGAGATCATATCCCCCCTTATGTATTATACATGGAGATCATATCCCCCTTATGTATTATACATGGAGATCATATCCCCCCCTTATGTATTATACATGGAGATCATATCCCCCCTTATGTATTATACATGGAGATCATATCCCCCCTTATGTATTATACATGGAGATCATATCCCCCCTTATGTATTATACATGGAGATCATATCCCCCCTTATGTATTATACATGGAGATCATATCCTCCCTTATGTATTATACATGGAGATCATATCCCCCCTTATGTATTATACATGGAGATCATATCCCCCCTTATGTATTATACATGGAGATCATATCCCCCCTTATGTATTATACATGGAGATCATATCCCCCTTATGTATTATACATGGAAATCATATCCCCCTTATGTATTATACATGGAGATCATATCCCCCCTTATGTATTATACATGGAGATCATATCCCCCCCTTATGTATTATACATGGGGATCATACCCCCCCCCTTATGTATTATACATGGAGATTATATCCCCCCTTATGTATTATACATGGAGATCATATCCCCCCCTTATGTATTATACATGGAGATCATATCCCCCCTTATGTATTATACATGGAGATCATATCCCCCCTTATGTATTATACATGGAGATCATATCCCTCCCCTTATGTATTATACATGGAGATCATATCCCCCTTATGTATTATACATGGAGATCATATCCCCCCCTTATGTATTATACATGGAGATCATATCCCCCCCTTATGTATTATACATGGAGATCATATCCCCCCTTATGTATTATACATGGAGATCATATCCCCCCTTATGTATTATACATGGAGATCATATCCCCCCCCTTATGTATTATACATGGAGATCATATCCCCCTTATGTATTATACATGGAGATCATATCCCCCCCCTTATGTATTATACATGGAGATCATATCCCCCTTATGTATTATACATGGAGATCATATCCCCCCCTTATGTATTATACATGGAGATCATATCCCCCCTTATGTATTATACATGTAGATCATATCCCCCCTTATGTATTATACACTGAGATCATATCCCCCCTTATGTATTATACATGGAGATCATATCCCCCTTATGTATTATACATGGAGATCATATCCCCCCCTTATGTATTATACATGGAGATGATATCCCCCCTTATGTATTATACATGGAGATCATATCCCCCTTATGTATTATATACGGAGATCATATCCCCCCTTATGTATTATACATGGAGATCATATCCCCCCTTATGTATTATACATGGAGATCATATCCCCCCTTATGTATTATACATGGAGATCATATCCCCCCTTATGTATTATACATGGAGATCATATCCCCCCCCTTATGTATTATACATGAAGATCATATCCCCCTTATGTATTATACATGGAAATCAAATCCCCCCTTATGTATTATACATGGAGATCTTATCCCCCCCTTATGTATTATACATGGCGATCATATCCCCCCCTTATGTATTATACATGGAGATCATATCCCCCCTTATGTATTATACATGGAGATCATATCCCCCCCTTATGTATTATACATGGAGATCATATCCCCCCTTATGTATTATACATGGAGATCATATCCCCCCCTTATGTATTATACATGGAGATCATATCCCCCCTTATGTATTATACATGGAGATCATATCCCCCCTTATGTATTATACATGGAGATTATATCCCCCCCCTTATGTATTATACATGGAGATCATATCCCCCCTTATGTATTATACATGGAGATCATATCCCCCCCTTATGTATTATACATGGAGATCATATCCCCCCTTATGTATTATACATGGCGATCATATCCCCCCCTTATGTATTATACGTGGAGATCATATCCCCCCTTATGTATTATACATGGAGATCATATCCCCCCCTTATGTATTATACATGGAGATCATATCCCCCCCTTATGTATTATACATGGAGATCATATCCCCCCTTATGTATTATACATGGAGATCATATCCCCCCCTTATGTATTATACATGGAGATCATATCCCCCCCCTTATGTATTATACATGGTGATCATATCCCCCTTATGTATTATACATGGAGATCATATCCCCCCCTTATGTATTATACATGGAGATCATATCCCCCCTTATGTATTATACATGGAGATCATATCCCCCCCCTTATGTATTATACATGGTGATCATATCCCCCTTATGTATTATACATGGTGATCATATCCCCCTTATGTATTATACATGGAGATCATATCCCCCCCTTATGTATTATACATGGAGATCATATCCCCCCCCTTATGTATTATACATGGTGATCATATCCCCCTTATGTATTATACATGGAGATCATATCCCCCCTTATGTATTATACATTATTATTATTATTATACAGTATTTATAAAGCGCCGATAGTTCGCTCAGCGCTGTACATTACAAAGGGGGACAGAACATGTGACAGAACAATACCAATACAATGCGATACATGAGGGGATTGAGGGCCCTGCTCCTTGGAGCTTACAATCTAGGAGGGAGGGGATGGTGACACAGGAGGAGATAGCTGTGGGGGATTGGAGTGGTAGGAAGAGTGGAGGAGGTCGGCAGGTTAGCAGGGGGTGGGGTAGGCTTCCCTGAAGAGATGGGCTTTCAGGGTGCGCCTAAAGGAGAGGAGAGTAGGTGATAATCTGATGGGTTGGGGCAGGGAGTTCCAGAGGATGGGGGACACCCTGGAGAAGTCCTGGAGGCGGGCATGGGAGGAGGAGACCAGGGAACTAGAGAGAAGGAGGTCTTGTGAGGAGCGGAGTGTGCGTGTTGGGCGGTACTTGGATATTAGGTCAGTGATGTAGTTCGGGGCAGTATGGTGGACGGCTTTGTACGTCAGTGTTAGGATTTTGAATTTAATCCATTGCGCAATCGGAAGCCAGTGGAGGGATTGGCAGAGGGGGGTGGAGGACACTGAATGGAGGCCAGTGGAGGGATTGGCAGAGAGGGGTGGAGGACACTGAATGGAGGCCAGTGGAGGGATTGGCAGAGGGGGGTGGAGGACACTGAGTGGAGGCCAGTGGAGGGATTGGCAGAGAGGGGTGGAGGACACTGAGTGGAGGCCAGTGGAGGGATTGGCAGAAGGGGGTGGAGGACACTGAGTGGAGGCCAGTGGAGGGATTGGCAGAGGGGGGTGGAGGCCACTGAGTGGAGGCCAGTGGAGGGATTGGCAGAGAGGGGTGGAGGACACTGAGTGGAGGCCAGTGGAGGGATTTGCAGAGGGGGGTGGCGGAGATGGAGCGGTTGGAAAGGTGGATGAGTCTGGCAGCCGTATTCAGGATGGACTGAAGCGGGGATAGCCAGCGGCGAGGCAGGCCAGTGAGGAGGGAGTTGCAGTAGTCGAGTCGTGATATGATGAGGGAGTGGATGAGCTGTTTAGTGGTTTCTGGAGTTAGGAACGTGCGGATTTTGGCGATGTTGCGGAGGCGGAGTCTGCATGTTGCGGAGGTGGAGTCTGCATGTTGCGAAGGTGGAGTCTGCACGAGTTTGTTAAAGAGTGGACTTGGGGCTGGAAGGATAGGTTGGAGTCCAAAATGACACCAAGTACTCTGGCCTGCGGGGCGGGTTTGATGGTGGCGTTGTTGGATGTGATGGAGAAGTCAAAGAGGGGTGGTGTCCGGGCTGGAGGGAAGACAAGAAACTCGGTTTTGGAGAGGTTCAATTTAAGGAAGTGGAGTGACATCCAGTCAGATATGTCGCTCAACAGGTGTGTGATTCGGGCGGAGACCGAGGGGGTGAGGTGGGGGGTTGAGAGATAGATTTGTGTGTCGTCGGCATAGAGGTGGTAGTTGAAGCCGTGAGAGTGTATGAGTTGGCCAAGGGAGGAGGTGTAGATGGAGAAGAGAAGGGGCCCGAGGACAGAGCCTTGAGGGACCCCAACAGAGAGGGGGAGTGAGAGGGAGGTGGTGGCATTATAGGTAACGCTGAAAGAGCGTTGTGACAGGTAGGATGAGAGCCAGGAGAGGGCAGAATCTCTGAGGCCGAGGGAGTGTAGTTTTTTGAGGAGGAGGGGGTGGTCGACTGTGTCAAAGGCCGCAGAGAGGTCGAGGAGTAGGAGCACTGAATAGTGGCCATTAGCTTTGGCGGTTAGCAGGTCGTTGGAGAGTTTGAGTAAGGCAGTTTCGGTGGAGTGTAGGGGACGGAAGCCGGACTGTAGGGGATCGAGGAGGTTGTTGTCGTTGAGGTGAGAGCAAAGGCGGGCGTAGACGAGGCGCTCGAGGAGTTTAGATGTAAATGGGAGCAGGGAGATGGGTCTGAGGTTGTTCGGGTCATTGGGGTCCAGGGAGGGCTTTTTAAGTATGGGGGTGATGTGTGCATGTTTCAGTGGAGATCATATCCCCCTTATGTATTATACATGGAGATCATATCCCCCCTTATGTATTATACATGGAGATCATATCCCCCCCCTTATGTATTATACATGGAGATCATATCCCCCCCCTTATGTATTATACATGGAGATCATATCCCCCCCTTATGTATTATACATGGTGATCATATCCCCCTTATGTATTATACATGGAGATCATATCCCCCCTTATGTATTATACATGGAGATCATATCCCCCTTCTGTATTATACATGGAGATCATATCCCCCCTTATGTATTATACATGGAGATCATATCCCCCTTCTGTATTATACATGGAGATCATATCCCCCATTATGTATTATACATGGAGATCATATCCCCCCTTATGTATTATACATGGAGATCATATAACTCCTTACGTATTATACATGGTGATCATATCCCCCCTTATGTATTATACATGGAGATCACATCCCCCCTTATGTATTATACATGGAGATCACATCCCCCTTATGTATTATACATGGAGATCATATCCCCCCCTTATGTATTATACATGGAGATCATATCCCCCCTTATGTATTATACATGGAGATCATATCCCCCCTTATGTATTATACATGGAGATCATATCCCCCCTTACGTATTATACATGGAGATCATATCCCCCCTTATGTATTATACATGGAGATCATATCCCCCTTATGTATTATACATGGAGATCATATCCACCCTTATGTATTATACATGGAGATCATATCCCCCCCTTATGTATTATACATGGAGATCATATCCACCCCTTATGTATTATACATGGTGATCATATCCCCCCTTATGTATTATACATGGAGATCACATCCCCCCTTATGTATTATACATGGAGATCACATCCCCCCTTATGTATTATACATGGAGATCATATCCCCCTTATGTATTATACATGGAGATCATATCCCCCCTTATGTATTATACATGGAGATCATACCCCCCCTTATGTATTATACATGGAGATTATGTCCCCCCTTATGTATTATACATGGAGATCATATCCCCCCTTATGTATTATATATGGAGATCATATCCCCCCCTTATGTATTATACATGGAGATCATATCCCCCCTTATGTATTATACATGGAGATCATATCCCCCCTTATGTATTATACATGGAGATCATTTCCCCCCTTATGTATTATACATGGAGATCATATCCCCCTTATGTATTATACATGGAGATCATATCCCCCCCCTTATGTATTATACATGGAGATCATATCCCCCCTTATGTATTATACATGGAGATCATATCCCCCTTATGTATTATACATGGAGATCATATCCCCCCTTATGTATTATACATGGAGATCATATCCCCCTTATGTATTATACATGGAGATCATATCCCCCCTTATGTATTATACATGGCGATCATATCCCCCCCTTATGTATTATACATAGAGATCATATCCCCCTTATGTATTATACATGGATATCATATCCCCCCCCTTGTGTATTATACATGGAGATCATATCCCCCCCTTATGTATTATACATGGAGATCATATCCCCCTTATGTATTATACATGGAGATCATATTTCCCCTTATGTATTATACATGGAGATCATATCCCCCCCTTATGTATTATACATAGAGATCATATCCCCCTTATGTATTATACATGGATATCATATCCCCCCCCTTGTGTATTATACATGGAGATCATATCCCCCCCTTATGTATTATACATGGAGATCATATCCCCCTTATGTATTATACATGGAGATCATATTTCCCCTTATGTATTATACATTGAGATCATACCCCCCCTTATGTATTATACATGGAGATCATGTCCCCCTTATGTATTATACACGGAGATCATATCCCCCCTTATGTATTATACACGGAGATCATATCCCCCCTTATGTATTATACATGGAGATCATTTCCCCCCTTATGTATTATACATGGAGATCATATCCCCCCTTATGTATTATACATGGAGATCATATCCCCCCCTTATGTATTATACATGGAGATCATATCCCCCCTTATGTATTATACATGGAGATCATATCCCCCCTTATGTATTATACATGGAGATCATATCCCCCCCTTATGTATTATACATGGTGATCATATCCCCCCTTATGTATTATACATGGAGATCATATCCCCCCTTATGTATTATACATGGATATCATATCCCCCCTTATGTATTATACATGGAGATCATATCCCCCCTTATGTATTATACATGGAGATCATATCCCCCCCTTATGTATTATACATGGAGATGATATCCCCCCTTATGTATTATACATGGAGATCATGTCCCCCCTCTGTCCAAGTATTCCACGTCCACCAGCACCCCTCTCTCCAAGGTTTTGCTCACCTCCTCATAAAAAGCAATCAGATTTGTCTGTCTTCCATCAATCCATGCTGTCTGTCGCTTCAAATATATTTTTGGCTATGTGGTCCTTCATGAATGTATTATTGATGGAGGGATTGTCTGTAGCAATCCATGAGATGCCGCAATAATTGCCAGCTCGGGTTTTTATGACATACATTTTTTTTAATGGCTTTTGCAGCAAACATCGATTTTTACATTACTTGCACGGTAATCTCTGCCAATGTGCCACTGTCTGTGACGAGGCATTCGGGGGGCATTCGGGTCAATTCCCTCTGTAAGGCCGATTCCGAACGAAAAAATAAAACATGGCTTGCGTGGACAGCCAACGGGATGACGTGTTTTCTAATCTCTTCGAATTATCTGCAGCTCTGATGGGCAGAAGGTCTCCAGTTCCATTGGCAGAGAGGGGAACGAGAAGCGTCTGAAACACGGTATTGTATTTTTAATGGACCCGCTCCCGCGTTTGTCCTGCAGAAGAGGCGACGAGGTCTTCGAAACCGCTAAAATCCATAAATAGTGACCGATTTATTCTGAGCAGGAGAGGGGAAGAGAAGCTCTGACATTGGGGAAAGTCAATGGATTAGCATCATGGCTT
Organism: Staurois parvus; assembly: GCF_062004578.1. Lineage (NCBI taxonomy): Eukaryota > Metazoa > Chordata > Amphibia > Anura > Ranidae > Staurois > Staurois parvus. The sequence continues at coordinate 128,393 of NW_028318969.1, forward strand.
CCGGCTAAACAAAATTGTACTTTTTCTAATTTCTTATTTATTGGTATTTTTTTTATCGGTTTTTCAACTTGTATTGATTGATTGGGGCGGGGCTATGAAAAAAGGTACATTTAGCCATTTGGTCACTAGGTGGCTCTGCACAGCATGTAGTGACAGTAGGTGTTGGGCCCCTTATAGGTAGGGCCCTTACACAAGCGAGTCAGCAAATCAGCACCCACATATAAGCTAGGTGTGGAAAGGGACACACAGGGGCGTATTTCCCACAAGGCACTTGCCTAGGGCGGCATTTTTCAGGGGGGCAGCAGCTCCCCCCAGAAGAAGGGATGAAAGAAGGGACACGTGCGCCATGGGAACCAGGTGGGATCTGAGAGAGGCTGCAGGCTACTTGATGGTGTATGTAGAGCCTGACTCTCGTTCCCGGGCATGTCCGGAGCTGTGAAAATGAAGATCTTTTTCTCTATGGCCGGGGGGGGGGGGGGTGGTTTAGTGGAAGGCTCTCCAAGGTGGGGGGCAGGGGTGTGGTTGGCAAATGTCAGGCTCTCCCCGTGGGAGGATGAAGAGGGGGTGGTGTTGGCTAGTGTCCATGGGGGAAGACGATTTTTGTGTTGCCTAAGGAAGCACAAAACCTAAATACACTTTTGGGGACACATAGTATCTTGGGGTATGGGAGCCATGCACCCCCACATCTGTGAGAATGTAGCCTACACATGTAGGCCCTGGATAGTGCAGGAGGCCAGGTGGAGTGGACCTGCATGCAGGAGGAGCCGGCTGTAGACATTCCCTTAACTAGTTGCCGACCGCAGATAGCCAAATGACGGCTTCACTGCGGCCGGCCAGTTCTGGGTGGACGTCATATGACGTCCCCCCAGAACGCGCTCTCCTGCGCGCCCCAGGGGGCGCGCACCCGGCGATCTCCGTGATCGCTGTGTCCTACGGACACAGCTGATCACGTGATGTGGTAAAAGGCCGATCCCAGCGGCCTTTTACCACGTGGTCAGCGGTGTCCAATGACACGCTGATCACAGGGAAATGCAAGTGCCGGTTCTTGGCTGCACTTTCCTCACGCTGTCAGATCGTGAGGAAAGTACTGCCGAGAACCGTCAGTTGTCAGAGCGGGGATCGGCACCGATCATCAGGACACTGATGATCAGTGCCCTGATGATCGGTGCCCAGCAGTGCCACCCACAAGTTCCGCCCACCTGTGCCCAGCAGTGCGCCCACTAGCTCTGCCCACCTGTGCCCAGCAGTGCACCCACCTGTGCCCAGCAGTGCACCCACCTGTGCCACTCTGCAGTGCCACCCACCTGTGCCCACCCACCTGTGCCCACCAGTGCCACCCACCTGTGCCCACCCACCAGTGCTGCCCACCAGTGCCACCCACCAGTGCAGCCCAGCAGTGCTGCCAGTCAGTGCCACCAGTCAGTGCCCAGGGGTTGTGCCAGTCAGTGCCGCCAGTCAGTGCCCAGCAGTGATGCCAGTCAGTGCCGTCTATCAGTACCCATCAGTGTCACCTATCAGTGACGCCTATCACTGCTGCATATTAGTGCCGCCTATCCGTGCCACCTCATTAGTACTGCCTATCAGTGCCCTTTAGTGCTGCCTATCAGTGCCCATCAGTGCTGCCTATCAGTGCCCATCAGTGCTGCCTCATCAACGCACATCAGTGAAGGAGAAAAAATACCTGTTTGAAAAATTTTATAATAGAAACAAAGAAATTTTTTTTTTTTTTCAAATTTTTTGCACTTTTTTTATTTATAGCGCAAAAAGTAAAGCGCCCAGTGGCGATTAAATACCACCAAAAGAAAGCTCTATTTGTGAGAAAAAAATGATCAAAATTTCATATGGGTACAATGTTGCATGACCGCGCAATTGTCAATCAAAGTGCGGCAGCGCTGAAAGCTGAAAATTGGCCTGGTAAGGAAGGGGGTATAAGTGCCCGGTAGGCGAGTGGTTAAGGAGGTGAGGGCCAGGGCAGATTGCAAAAAAGTGTTTAGCCCAGGCTGCAGATCCCTGGATGAGGCTGCTTCTCTGGAGGTTTCCCGGCAGAGACGTTCTCAGCTAGGAGGTGTCTACAGAGAATCCAGTCCTCTGAGTACTGATAACCCTGGGCAGAGGAGAGACTGGAGGGAGAGAGCTTTGATGTGATGCACGTACTTTCACTTGTGACTACTGCGGACCATCCACTTTATATGATTTGATGATGATGTTCGTCCATCAGGTCCGAAGAGAACCTTGACATCTAACAGGCAGTGGGCTGTGGAGTTGGGGGATGTCAAGACTTGCGTGTGAATTGGATTAAAGTGTGAAAGAGGTGCACATAGTCAGCCTCACTCTCTCTTCCCAGATTCCATCTTGCTCCAATGGCAGGACAAGAGCTGAGACAGTTGGAGATGGGCTGGGTGCAGTGGTTGACCAGGGCTCCTTTTGTGTCTTGCTGTGCCCTAAGCGTACCACATCACTTTATATGATTTACTGTGTATGTCAAGAGCCCCCGGTATGTATGTCCTTGTGATGTGACTGTCTTGGCATTCCCTTAACAACACCAGTAAAGTGCAGTGAAGCTAACTACCGTGTGGACATTCCTGCTTCTGGATAGACAGGTCTATGGCCATGAATGCCATTAGGAGGACTGTAGTCAGGTGCAACCTGTTGTCTCCACTGTAGGTGGTGCTCGATTTGAGTGGTACCAAAGCTTGGAGATAAGGTCAAGCGGAAGCACCATTTCCCCATGGTTTCCTGGGTCAAGGGAGCAGCGTTTCGGTTGGCTACACTGCAGCCAGGTAACCCATCTTGGGTCAGTAGGGTCAACATAAGTCCCTGCCCCTGGGTTTTGGCTTGCATTTTGCATTTTGGCTTGCATTTTGCCAGTGGCTAGGCTAGGGAGATAGACCCCACTTGTTAGGGAAAGCCTTCAGCGTTAGGAAAGGTTCCTGACAAGGAGGGACAGGCTAGGGACTTGCTATCTGGAAAGAAGCTTCCCTGTTTGGAACCAGCCTAGCCAGGCCGCACTCCCACCTCTAACACAGACGCGGTTGACACCTCTCCTCAGCACGTCTTTGACTGCGTTGTACTATGAGTTGATTCCTTACGTGGCGCTCTCCCGCTAGGGTGTCTGTATGTTGGCATTCTGTTCAATCCAAGTTTCAAATTTTACTGTAACCGACTCTGTCTATTCACTATGGCCACCTACCCACAGGTCTATGGTGAGGACCAAGGCACAAGATGGACTGGCCAGGTTTCCCTAAGCTTGGAGGTCGCTTTGCTTTTTGTCTGCCCCTGGAAGAAGCTTCCAGAAAAAGAATAGGTGGGTCAGCCACTGGATTATGAATATTTATCTGACCTCAGCCAGTCTCTGGGGGGATCACACAGAAGGTGTGTGAGGATAAGATAAATGTTTGGGAGGCCTGTTCAGGAGGGTCTTCTCTTACAGGCTGCTGTCCCTGGAAGGCAGCCAGTGCACTGAAGAGCTGCTTCCAGGCCTTGGCTGAGAACCTGGAGGAACTTGGACTAAGAGACATTTGCTGGAGGACACTACCGTAGGGAGCTGGGCTGGAGAAGGACCCCTTTTTGCACCGCAGACTGTCGCCTGTTTGGCAGTTGGCAACAGCTGTCCTTGGAGATTGTGAGTAGGACCATTGCCCAGTACTCCAGTTGTGCATGTGCTATGAGGGTTGAATGTTAGAGGTTGCTATGAGCACCGGGACTACTCTTACAGAGTTTAAGACTAGCTGGCTACCCCCTCTGCCTCCAGCAAAGACTGCTGCTAAAGGATTTGTGCTTGGGAATCTGTCCTCCTGTACCGTTTTTTTGGAGTATCCTGTACCCTCGCCCTTCTCTCCCGTTTAAGTACTCCAGTAAATCTATGAAAAGTCATCCCTTGGGCTGAGCATATGTTTGTTAGTATGCTTGGAACTGGTGTCTGGGCCTGGCTGTCTAGGAACAAGTAAGGGAGACCTGGGTCATTTCCAGTGGCCCCTTCGGATGTAAGCGCCAATAGTTCGCTTCACTATGTGCCTGGCAAGGTTCCATGATGCTACCCGGACCGGCAGTAGGAAAACACTGGACAGGTGGCAGTGGTCAGTGTTCGGCACGGCCCGCCTAATTGCAAGCTACAGTGGAAAGATGTACGTTCATACGGGGACCCAAGAGTTACCTGAAGAACGGTTGTTGTGCAAGTGAACATGGAGTACATTCATCTCTAGATTGTAAGCTCGAAAGAGCAGGGCCCTCGATCCCCTCATGTTTTGCATTGTATTGTTATTGTTCTGTCACATGTTCTGTCCCCCTCTGTAATGTACAGCGCTGAGCGAACTATCGGCGCTTTATAAATACTGTATAATAATAATAATCTCTAAGAGTAGAGGCCCACCTTAAGGTCAAATATTTCCTAAGCCTTGCCCCAGGGCTTTGGTACGGCAAGACAAAGGCACAGAGTCATTGTACCCCATGTGTGTGAATTAGAGAGACCCCGTACAAGGTGCCTAGCATAGAAACCACCCCGGGAGAAGCCTCTCATGTGACTCTTGCTTGGCTCCCAATGAGGAGGGAAACATGGAGGACGTGACAAACATCCATCACCCTACCCTTACAAGGAGACAGACCTAAAAGGAAGAAGAACATTCCAGATCTTAGAAAGAATTCTTCTAACTGTACATTGGATGAGGTTATGAGTTGGGGGGGTCAGTGGCGGAGCAGAGAAGTTGGTCTGGGAAGTTAATGCAAAAGAGATAAAAGAATTGACAGCTGGGAAAAGATCTGCCCATATTTGGGTGGCTCTTTAAAAGGACCCCCTGTGGTCCTCTCCTGATGCTTTAAGTCACAGGTGTCAAACTGGCGGCCCTCCAGCTGTCGCCAAGCTACAATTCCCATGAGGCATTGCAAGATCGGCAGTTACAAGCATGACTCCCAAAGGCAGAGGCATGATGGGACTTGTAGTTTCACAACTGCTGGAGGGCTGCCAGTTTGACACCCCCGCTTTAAGTGGAAAAATCTAGGTACGTTTCACGATTCCATCGTCTCCTGAGGAGAGCGAAGAGCTGAGACCTGTCTGCAGGTTTTGTTTTCGTAGTGCGGAACTGGCCCAAAAATCTGACGCTCGAAATCGGGAATGCCTTTTGAATTTTTTTTCGAACCGTCTATGGCCACTTTTGGATCTGAGGAGACCTTTTTCCTCCACCTGACCTGCTGGGGGATTCAGGAGATCTGAGCGTACACCTTAGCTATCAATCTGCTGACAGCGTGTTAATATTTTTACTACCCAACCCTTGCAGCATCGGTATTTCATGAAAAAGTAATAAATGTATCAATGTATCACATCGCTTCCTCTCGTTTTTACCCTCCACTATATACAGCTAAGGACACATTTTATGTTTATGTATTTATTAAATCACTCCACAGATGTCTAGGAGGTACATTTATTATTTCGTACAATATACGGTAGTACGGCGTGTTTTACTATGATATAAAATATCGCAATGAGTTCATTTCATTCTCGGAGCGATTATAGGTCTGTAATCTCCACTCGTTCAAGGCTAATGAACACATTTTATAGCAAAAGGTGATGTAAGCAAAAGAACAATCAGTGATTTCATGGTATTAGATATTCATTTTACATATTGGTAGAGTAACTCATCTTCAGCAGCAACTCTCCCTCGGCGGCAACTCTTCCTCGGCGGCAACTCTTCCTCGGCGGCAACTCTTCCTCGGCAGCAACTCTTCCTCGGTAGTAATTCTTCCTCAGCAGTAACTCTTCCTCAGTAGTAACCAGGGGCGGACTGACAACTCATGGGGCCCCCCGGGCTATAGGGGATTATGGGGCTCTGTGTCCTCGCCCATACCCAAAAAAGCCTATGAAAAAGCCAATGAAAGGTACCAGGGGCATCTCATGGGGCCCCCTACTGACCCTGGGCCATCGGGCAGTGCCCAAGTGGCTAAATGGTCAGTCCGCCCCTGGTAGTAACTCTTCTTCAGTAGTAACTCTTCTTCAGTCGTAACTCTTCTTCAGTAGTAACTCTTCCTCAGCAGTAACTCTTCCTCAGCAGTAACTCTTCCTCAGCAGTAACTCTTCTTCAGTAGTAACTCTTCCTCAGTCGTAACTCTCCCTCAGCAGTAACTCTTCCTCAGCAGTAACTCATCTTCAGCAGTAACTCTTCCTCAGCAGTAACTCTTCCTCAGCAGTAACTCTTCCTCAGCAGTAACTCTTCCTCAGCAGTAACTCTTCCTCAGCCGTAACTCATCTTCAACAGTAACTCTTTCTCATTAGTAAGTCTTCCTCAGCAGTAACTCTTCCTCAGCAGTAACTCTTCCTCAGCAGTAACTCTTCCTCAGCAGTAATTCTTGCTCAGCAGTAATTCTTCTTCAGCAGTAATTCTTCCTCAGCAGTACCTCTTCCTCAGCAGTGACTCTTCCTCAGCAGTAACTCTTCCTCAGCAGTAACTCTTCCTCAGCAGTAACTCTTCCTCAGCAGTAACTCTTCCTCAGCAGTAACTCTTCCTGAGCAGTAACTCTTCCTCAGCAGTAACTCTTCCTCAGCAGTGACTCTTCCTCAGTAGTATCTCTTCTTCAGCAGTAACTCTTCCTCAGTAGTAACTCTTCCTCAGTAGTAACTCTTCCTCAGTAGTAACTCTTCCTTAGCAGTAACTCTTCCTCAGTAGTAACTCTTCCTCAGTAGTAACTCTTCCTCGGCGGTAACTCTTCCTCGGCAGTAACTCTTTCTCGGCAGTAATTCTTCCTCAGTAGTAACCAGGGGTGGACTGACAACTCATGGGGCCCCCCTGGGCTATAGGGGATTATGGGGCTCTGTGTCCTCGCCCATACCCAAAAAAGCCTATGAAAAAGCCAATGAAAGGTACCAGGGGCATCTCATGGGGCCCCCTACTGACCCTGGGCCCTCGGGCAGTGCCCAAGTGGCTAAATGGTCAGTCCGCCCCTGGTAGTAACTCATCTTCAGTAGTAATTTTTCCTCAGCAGTAACTCTTCCTTAGCAGTAACTCTTCCTCAGCAGTAACTCTTCCTTAGCAGTAACTCTCCTCAGATGTAACTCTCCTCAATCGTAACTCTTCCTCAATCGTAACTCTTCCTCAGCAGTGACTCTTCCTCAGCAGCACCTCTTCTTCAGTAGTAACTCTTCTTCAGCAGTAACTCTTCTGCAGCAGTAACTCTTCTTCAGCAGTAACTCTTCCTCAGCAGTAATTCTTCCTCAGCAGTAACTCTTCTTCAGCAGTAACTCTTCTGCAGCAGTAACTCTTCCTCAGCAGTAACTCTTCCTCAGATGTAACTCTCCTCAGATGTAACTCTCCTCAATCGTAACTCTTCCTCAATCGTAACTCTTCCTCAGCAGTGACTCTTCCTCAGCAGCACCTCTTCTTCAGTAGTAACTCTTCTTCAGTAGTAACTCTTCCTCAGTAGTAACTCTTCTTCAGCAGTAACTCTTCTTCAGCAGTAACTCTTCCTCAGTAGTAACTCTTCCTCAGCAGTAACTCTTCTTCAGCAGTAACTCTTCCTCAATCGTAACTCTTCCTCAGCAGTACCTCTTCTTCAGCAGTAACTCTTCTTCAGTAGTAACTCTTCCTCAGCAGTAATTCTTCCTCAGCAGTAACTCTTCTGCAGCAGTAACTCTTCCTCAGTAGTAACTCTTCCTCAGCAGTAATTCTTCCTCAGTAGTAACTCTTCCTCAGTATTAACTCTTCCTCAGCAGTAACTCATTTTCAGCAGTAACTCTTCCTCAGATGTAACTCTTCCTCAGTCCTAACTCTTCCTCAGTAGTAACTCTTCCTCAGCAGTAACTCATCTCCAGCAGTAACTCATCTTCAGCAGTAACTCTTCCTCATTAGTAAGTATTCCACAGTATTAACTCTTCCTCAGTAGTAACTCTTCCTCAGTAATAACTCTTCCTCATTAGTAAGTATTCCTCAGTATTAACTCTTCCTCAGTAGTAACTCATCTCCAGCAGTAACTCTTCCTCATTAGTAAGTCTTCCTCAGTAGTAACTCTTCCTCAGCAGTAACTCTTCCTCAGTAGTAACTCTTCCTCAGCTGTAACTCATCTCCAGCAGTAACTCTTCCTCATTAGTAAGTCTTCCTCAGTAGTAACTCTTCTTCAGTAGTAACTCTTCCTCATTAGTAACTCTTCCTCAGCAGTAAGTCTTCCTCAGTAGTAACTCTTCTTCTTCTTTTTCATTGCAGATCAATAATGGATTCCAAGCAGAAGCAAGGTGCCGTCATTGAGCTATTGATGAAGGAGTGGTGCCGGCTGTCTGACAAGGACAGAAGGTTTATGGAGATGACACCGTTGGCGAGACCAATGTCTAGTCCTTGGTGACTCTTGTCAATGGCATAGTGTAGCACCCTCCTAGTTAGCTATGGGGAGCCAGCCAATTATTTTTTCAGTTATAAGGCTAGCAGCCTGGGTGATAGTCAGAGGAGTCAAATTTGGGTCAGGGCTGAGAGGCTCTGCACAGCAGCTTCACTGATACCTCCCCTTGATCTAGAGACTTGGAGAAGTCTCTAGAACTCAGTGGGCAGGGGTGAGGAGGAGCCGGTCTGCACTTTTGGGGGATCCTGGCCAATCCTCAGGCAGGAGGCTTGGCCTGGGGTCAGGACAGCCCTTAAGAGGTTCTGAGCCTGCTCAGTAGCAGGAGAGCTCAGGTGGAAGATGTAATGAGAAGGCTGGAGTGTGGAGCTTGGGAGGGGGACCAGGGAGGATCCTACCTGCAGGCAGGATATGGGAAAGAGGATTTCTCAGCCTCAACCATCCCCTGAGAGAGGACAGCCTGGGAAGCAGGGAAGGGGCCAGCCCAGCGTAAGGCCTAAAGGCAACCACCAACCCACAAGCTTGCAGGAGAGGACTTTGTGAGTGATCCCATGCACCCCCTGGACTGGATAAGGGGAGAGGGCATTCTGTGAGAAACCTGACTAGCCCCCATCTGGGACTGCTAAGGGTGGCAGATAGGGCCATCTTTAACACAGGGCACAAGGGGCAGCTGCCCCTGGCCCAGTCATTGTTGTGTGGCCCAAAGCAGCTGCCCCCTGAGCCCGCGCTGCCCCCTGAACCCGCGCTGCCCCCTGAGCCCGCGCTGCCCCCAGGGTTTTTTCTTCAGCCTAATTCCACCAACTCCGGCGCTGCTCACTTCTGTCACTTGTAATACAGAAGCACTTGTCCTGTGACAGCGCTCCTCTCCCGGTGGTCGCTCAGAACCCTCCCTGCTCCACACATCGATCTCCATAGGAGAGCAGAGGAGGGGGGGGGGGGCGGGGACTCCACACAGGCAGAAGCTCCTCCTCTCCGGTAGCCTGCACAGACATACTGTAAGTATTCCTCTGCAGCCTGTGTGTCTGTGTGTGTCTGAGTGTGTGTGCGTGTCTGTATCAGTGCCCATCAGTGCCACCTATCAGTGCCCATCACTGCAGCCTCATTAGGGCACATCAGTGAAGGAGAAAAATCACTTATTTACAAAATTTTAGAACAAAAATTAAGAAAGGTTTTTTTTTCCAAAATTTTCAGTGGTTTTTGGTTTGTTTCGCAAAAAATAAAAAACCCCGAGGTGATTAAATACCACCAAAGGAAAGCTCTATCTGTCTCAAAAAAATGATAAAAATTTCATATGGGTACAGTGTTGCATGACCGCGCAATTGTCATTCAAAATGTGACAGCGCTGAAAGCTGAAAATTGGCCTGGACAGAAAGGGGGTATAAGTGCCCTGTAGGCAGGAAGGGGGTATAAGTGCCCGGTAGGCAGGAAGGGGGTAGAAGTGCCCTGTAGGCAGGAAGGGGGTAGAAGTGCCCGGTAGGCAGGAAGGGGGTAGAAGTGCCCTGTAGGCAGGAAGGGGGTAGAAGTGCCCGGTAGGCAGGAAGGGGGTAGAAGTGCCAAGTGCCCGGTAGGCAGGAAGGGGGTAGAAGTGTCCTGTAGGCAGGAAGGGGGTATAAGTGCCCTGTAGGCAGGAAGGGGGTATAAGTGCCCTGTAAACAGGAAGGGGGTATAAGTGCCCGGTAGGCAGGAAGGGGGTATAAGTGTCCTGTAGGCAGGAAGGGGGTATAAGTGCCCTGTAAACAGGAAGGGGGTATAAGTGCCCGGTAGGCAGGAAGGGGGTAGAAGTGTCCTGTAGGCAGGAAGGGGGTATAAGTGCCCTGTAAACAGGAAGGGGGTATAAGTGCCCGGTAGGCAGGAAGGGGGTATAAGTGTCCTGTAGGCAGGAAGGGGGTATAAGTGCCCTGTAAACAGGAAGGGGGTAGAAGTGTCCTGTAGGCAGGAAGGGGGTAGAAGTGCCCTGTAAACAGGAATGGGGTATAAGTGCCGGTAGGCAGGAAGGGGGTATAAGTGTCCTGTAGGCAGGAAGGGGGTAGAAGTGCCCGGTAGGCAGGAAGGGGGTAGAAGGGCTCGGTAGGCAGGAAGGGGGTAGAAGTGCCCGGTGGGCAGGAAAGGGGTAGAAGTGCCTGGTAGGCAGGAAGGGGGTAGAAGTGTCCTGTAGGCAGGAAGGGGGTATAAGTGCCCTGTAAACAGGAAGGGGGTATAAGTGCCCGGTAGGCAGGAAGGGGGTATAAGTGTCCTGTAGGCAGGAAGGGGGTATAAGTGCCCTGTAGGCAGGAAGGGGGTATAAGTGCCCTGTAAACAGGAAGGGGGTATAAGTGCCCGGTAGGCAGGAAGGGGGTATAAGTGTCCTGTAGGCAGGAAGGGGGTAGAAGTGCCCTGTAAACAGGAAGGGGGTATAAGTGTCCTGTAGGCAGGAAGGGGGTATAAGTGCCCTGTAAACAGGAAGGCGGTATAAGTGCCCGGTAGGCAGGAAGGGGGTATAAGTGTCCTGTAGGCAGGAAGGGGGTAGAAGTGCCCGGTAGGCAGGAAGGGGGTAGAAGGGCCCGGTAGGCAGGAAGGGGGTAGAAGGGCTCGGTAGGCAGGAAGGGGGTAGAAGTGCCCGGTAGGCAGGAAGGGGGTAGAAGTGCCCGGTAGGCAGGAAGGGGGTATAAGTGTCCGGTAGGCAGGAAGGGGGTAGAAGTGCCCGGTGGGCAGGAAGGAGGTATAAGTGCCCGGTAGGCAGGAAGGGGGTATAAGTGCCTGAGGGGCAGGAAGGAAGTATAAATGCCCGGTAGGCAGGAAGGGGGTATAAGTGCCCGAGGGGCAGGAAAGGGGTATAAGTGCCCGAGGTGCAGGAAGGAGGTATAAGTGCCCGGTAGGCAGGAAGGGGGTATAAGTGCCTGAGGGGCAGGAAGTGGGTATAAGTGCCCAGTAGGCAGGAAGGGGGTATAAGTGCCTGAGGGGCAGGAAGAGGGTATAAGTGCCCGGTAGGCGAGGGGTTAAACATGTGATCAGTGCTCCCCTCTTCCAGACCACTTAGTGAAACGAAAAGAACCACTCTCCACCACCTTCCAAATCATGCACCTTACCGGACTACAGATGTCCAATAGCATAAATAGATGTGAGATGACTCCTCCTAATTCATACTGATCCAATCTTCTCTGCACTGCAGGTGTCGGTCTTGCTCTTCTGTAGTCCACACCGGCTCTTCCCTGCCCGTGACACCCGCACCATGTGGCCTTCACCTCCAAGCCTGCCTCCAACCATACTCCTGTCTGCTCCTCTGCTTGACCACTTGGCTCTCATTACTGACCACGTCTCTTGCTTCATCCTGCCTCATGTGAACTGTCCGCATCATTGCTGCAGGTACATCTGACTACCATTCAGCTGGCAATCTGTGCTTCTTTGGGCTCAGCATCTCCTGTCACCATCTCCAGAGGTGTTGTGCACTCAGCCACAAGGGAAGTCCTCTCATCATCTCAACCTCAGGACCAAGTACATGACATCCACTCTTCTGGGAAGGCTTTTCACAAGATTTCGGAAGGTGTCTGCGGGAATTTGTCCCATTTGTGAAGACACGTATTGATGTTGGATGAAAAGACCTTGCTCACCATTGATGTTCTGAATCCTCCCAAAGGTGTTCAGTAGGGTTACATAGTTAGTCTGGCTGAAAAAAGACAAAAGTCCATCCAGTTCAACCATAGAAAAAAAAGTTATAATCCTATACTCGCAGTTGATCCAGAGGAAGGCAAAGAAACCTCCACACCAAACTGTTCAAACCATGTCTTTGTGGAGCTGGCTTTATACACAGGGGCACAGTCATGGTGGAACAGAAAAAGGCCTTCCAGGGGTTTTGTGCACACAGCCACAAGGGAAGTCCTCTCATCATCTCAACCTCAGGACCAGGTACATGACATCCACTCTTCTGGGAACACAGGGGCACAGTCATGGTGGAACAGAAAAGGGCCTTCACAATGTTGAGATGTTGGCCATCCTATTCAAAAACCATGGCCATTAATGTGGAGTTGCCCTCCATTCCAAAACCATGACCATTAACATGGAGTTGGTCCTACTTTGTGGCTATAACATCCTCCACTCTTCTAGGAAGACTTTCCACAAGATTTTTAAGGGTATCTGTGAGAATTTGTGCCTATTTGTGAGGTCCGGAAATGATGATGGATGAGAAGACCTGGCTCACAATCGACGTTCCAGTTCATCCAAAAGGTGTTGTCATGGTTTGGAGACAGGAGACCAGTAGCTATCGCAGTAGATCGAAACCCACCGACCAGCTGGATAAGTTCACCCTGGTGGATGATATGGGCTCACCTGAGGTGAGAGGTGTAAGTACTAACCAGGCATTCACCAGAGCTCCTGATTGTGTAAATGGGTTTTGCTGCATGTCAGTACCAGGTCACATTCTTCAGGATCACCTAGGGTTGCCACCTCATCCCTTTAAGTCCAAACACATATTAACCGCTTGCCGCCCAGCCACTGTGCTTATACGGCGGCATGGCGGCACTCACAGGCAAAACCACGTTTTAAGACGAGGATGAGCTGATCAAGAAAGAACAGTTTCTCTTTCTCGATCAGCCTTGTCCCGCCCAGTACACCCCCCCGCCCCGCCCCCTAGTAAAACACTCCCCCTCACTCCTATAACCCTTCCCTGCAAAATAAAGTTAACCCCTTCCTCCCCAGTGCCATTAGTACAGTGTCAGTTTTTTTTTTTTTGCACTGATCACTGTATTAGTGTTTTTGGGGATGTCAGTGACCCCAAGTCAGTACCCCCCAATGTCAAAATATCCGCCGCAGTCCCGCCATAAGTTGCTGGTCGCTGCCATAAGTCCCTAATCGCCGCCATAATTCGCTGATCGCCGCCATTATTAGTATACCAAAACCCCTAAAAATCCCAGTATCTTTCCCGCCATTTGTAAACGCTATAACTTTCACGTAAACCAATTAATTTACACGTATTGGGGTTTTCTTCAGCAAAGACATGTCGCAGAATGCATTTTGGCAGAAATTTATGACTAAATTTGATTTTTGCATTTTTTTTTTACTGGACATGTTTTATAGCAAAAAGTCCAAAATATAGTTTTTTTTTTCCTCAAAATTGTCAGCCTTTTTTTTTTATAGCGCAAAAAATAAAAACCGCACAGGCGATCAAATACCACCGAAAGAAAGCTCAATTTGTGGGGAAAAAAGGATGTAAATTTCATTTATGTACCGTATTGCATGACCGCGCAATTGTCCGTTAAACTAGCGCAGCGCTGTATAGCAAAAAAAATGGCGTAAATTGCAGTATCTATACCATAGTTTGTAGACGCTATAACTTCACACAAAGCAATCAATATACACTTATTGGGATTTTTTTTACCAAAAACATGGAGCAGAATACATTTTGGCCTAAATTTATAACCAACTTTGAGTTTACTATATATGTTTTATAGCTGAAAATAAAAAATATTGTTTTTCTTCAAAATTTTGGTCTTTTTTTGTTTATAGCGTGAAAAATAAAAAGCGCACAGGTGATCAAATACCACCCAAAGAAATCTCTATTTGTGTGAAAAAAAGGACGTAAATTTCGTTTGGGTGCAGCGTTGCATGACCGCGCAATTGTCAGTTGAATTAGTGCAGCGCCGAGTAGCAAAAAGAGGCGTGGTCATTAAGGGGGGTAAATCCTCAGGAGCTCAAGTGGTTAATTACATCATTGAATGCAGATAAGGTACTATGTGAGTTTAATTACCACCATAATTAGCTGCAGAACCCGTGTAATTAATATGCGTTCATTTTTAAAGGGATGAGGTGGCAAGAAGAGACACTGCCAGATGCAGCAGAGGTCTCAGGTTCAGACCCGGGTCCTGACAGAAGTTTGATAGAAATGAGGCCACACCAAACTGGTTCAACCATGTCTTTATGGATTTGGCTTTGTACACAGGGGCCCAGTCACGGTGAAACATAAAAAGGGTATATTTTCTACTTTCTGATATAAAGCAAATCCAATCAAAAAATACAATTTCTTCATAAATTTAGACCAAATGTATGACCAAAAATTCCAATCGGTGTATATTGATTGGTTTGTGTGAAAGTTATAGCGCCTACAAACTATGGGATACAGTGAAGGAAATGCGTATTTGATCCCCGGCTGATTTTGAATGTTTGCCCGCTCACAAAGAAATGATCGGTCTGATAATCGAATGTTCGGTGTATTAACACTGAGAGACAGAATAGCAACAACAATGCGTCTAACAAATGATGACTGATCTGCATGTCTGAAGTCTGCCACTGAACATCTGAATGATGCAGAGGAGGACTGGTGGGAAGTGTTGTGGTCAGAGGAGACCAAAATCCAGCTCTTTGGCATCAACTCGCCGTGTTTGGAGGAGGAATGCTGCCTACGACCCCAAGAACACCATCCCAACTGTGAAACATGGTGGTGGAAACATTCTGCTTTGGGGGGTGTTTCTGCTAAAGGGACAGGACAACTGCACCGCATCAAAGGGACGATGGATGGGGCAATGTACCATCAAATCTTGGGTGAGAACCTTCTTCCCTCAGCCAGGGCATTGAAAATGAGTGGTGGATGGGTGTTCCAGCATGACAATGACCCAAAACACATGGCCAAGGCAACAAAGGAGCGGCTCAAGAAGAAGCACATTAAGGTCCTGGAGTGGCCTAGCCAGTCTCCACACCTTCATCCGATTGAAATCTGTGGAGGTGCTGAAAGTTCGAGTTGCCAAACATCAGCCACCAAACCTTAATGACTTGGAGAGGATCTGCCAAGAGGAGTGGGCCAAAATCCCTCCTGAGATGTGTGCGAACCTGGGGGCCAACTCCAGGAACCGTATGACCTCTGTGATTGCCAACAAGGGATTGGCCACCAAGTACTAAGTCATGTTTTGTGAAGGGGATCAAATCCTTCTTTCCCTCATGAACATGCAGATCAGTCATCATTTGTTAGACGCATTTCTGCTGAATTTGTTGTTGTATTCTGTCTCTCAGTGTTACACCGAACATTCCATTGTTAGACCGATCATTTCTGTGTGAGGGGCGAACATTCCATTGTTAGACCGATCATTTCTGTGTGAGGGGCGAACATTCCATTGTTAGACCGATCATTTCTGTGTGAGGGGCGAACATTCAGCATCAGCAGGGGAGCAAATACGCATTTCCTTCACTGTATATACACTGGAATTTACACAGCTTTAGACGCGTTCTCATAATGGCCGTGATCAGCGACTAATAGTAGGACTGTGATAGTGTGGCGGGCAATCTGGTGCTAACAGAGTCTCCCGGGAAGGTACACTAACTAATCGACACTGATATCAAGAGTGACACCAATATAGTGATCGGATATATTACTGTACGCTTTCACTGTCCTAATGACACCGGCTGGGAAGGGGTTAACGGCAAGAGCCAATCAAGGGGTTAACTGTGAGCCTAATAAGTGTAAGGCGTGCTGCTTTTACTTACTAATCTGGCTGTTTTTTTTTGCTTTGCAGGGAGAAGAAACAGCCAGATTTCTGATCTGCGTAGGATTCTGTGCTGTGATTGGCTACAAGTCTCTGTCGTAAATCAGCGGGCGGGACCTGCTGACGGAATCCCGTTGTAGCCAGCGACAGCGCAGGTTAGCAGGGTGCTTGTGCTCTCCACATCCGGAACAGGACTGGGCGACATACATGTACACAGGGGTGGACTGACAAGTCATGGGGCCCTCGGGCAATGAGAGATCATGGGGCCCCTGTGTCCTTGCTCACACCCCAACCACACCCAAAAAAGCCTATGAAAGGTACCAGGGGCATCTCATGGGGCCCCCTACTGACCCTGGGCCCTCGGGGAGTGCACGAGTGCTCAAATAGTCAGTCCGCCCCTGCATGTACATGATCCGGGCTGCCCGCAGTAAATGTGCTCTGGAACTGGCAAGAAGGAAGCGAAGGGAAATCTCACCAATGGGACGAGGACAATAACAAACAAACAAACAAACAACAATAAAAAATGGGAAATCTATAAAAATTGGAAATTGGAATTGCTACATTGTTTTCTGTGCTCCTGTTTTTTGTTTGATTTTCTGGCTCCTCATGTTTTCTTTTTTCTTTTTTCTTTTTCTTTTTTATGATATATTTTTCTTAGCTTTACGGCTCTTTAATTGCACACATGGAAAATGTTTGGAGAGTCGGCATTTCGTCTTACTAAATTAACTCTTTTTTTAATTTCGGATCTGGGATGCATTTTGTAACGACCGTGTTTACGGCGGCGAGTGCTTCTAACTCTGGATGGAACCCATTTTATCTAAAAAAAAAAAATGAAACAAAAATAAACAAAAAAACAGAATTACAAAGAAATAGTCTTTTCCTAATTCTAAAGGTCAGGACCATTTCAGAATCTCCACGTTGCTTCCTGTCCTTGGCCGCGGTAAAAGCAGGCACGGTATTTATTCAACGACTTTTGTTGATATCAACTCGACCGTGAGGAAGGATTGGGGAAGCGTCAACATGACTTCCTGTTACTGTTTGGAGCCGCTGCTTAAAAGTACAATTCCTGTCATGGAACGCGGATTTTTTTCCTTCGATGGGCATGAAAGTAGGTCTGAATCTGGCAGATGTGAACGGGCTTGATCAATCATGGCGATATGGAATGGTTTGTGGGACAGACCAGGAGTCTCCTGACCTGTCAATCATGGCGTTACAGAATGGTTGGTGGGACAGTCCAGGAGTCTCCCGACCTATCAATCATGGCGTTACAGAATGGTTGGTGGGACAGTCCAGGAGTCTCCCAACCTATCAATCATGGCGTTACAGAATGGTTGGTGGGACAGACCAGGAGTCTCCTGACCTATCAATCATGGTGTTATAGAATGGTTAGTGGGACAGACCAGGAGTCTCCTGACCTGTCAATCATGGCGATATGGAATGGTTGGTGGGACAGACCAGGAGTCTCCTGACCTGTCAATCATGGCGATATGGAATGGTTGGTGGGACAGTCCAGGGGTCTCCCGACCTATCAATCATGGCGATACGGAATGGTTGGTGGGACAGTCCAGGAGTCTCCCGACCTATCAATCATGGCGATATGGAATGGTTGGTGGGACAGTCCAGGAGTCTCCCGACCTATCAATTATGGTGTTATAGAATGGTTGGTGGGACAGTCCAGGAGTCTCCCGACCTGACAATCATGGTGTTATAGAATGGTTAGTGGGACAGACCAGGAGTCTCCTGACCTGTCAATCATGGCGATATGGAATGGTTGGTGGGACAGACCAGGAGTCTCCTGACCTATCAATCATGGCGATATGGAATGGTTGGTGGGACAGACCAGGAATCTCCTGACCTATCAATCATGGTGTTATAGAATGGTTGGTGGGACAGTCCAGGAGTCTCCTGACTCA
Source organism: Staurois parvus (assembly GCF_062004578.1). Taxonomy (NCBI): domain Eukaryota; kingdom Metazoa; phylum Chordata; class Amphibia; order Anura; family Ranidae; genus Staurois; species Staurois parvus. The sequence continues at coordinate 146,061 of NW_028318969.1, forward strand.
TCAATCATGGCGTTACAGAATGGTTGGTGGGACAGTCCAGGAGTCTCCCGACCTGACAATCATGGTGTTATAGAATGGTTGGTGGGACAGACCAGGAGTCTCCTGACCTATCAATCATGGCGATATGGAATGGTTGGTGGGACAGTCCAGGAGTCTCCTGACCTATCAATCATGGTGTTATAGAATGGTTGGTGGGACAGTCCAGGAGTCTCTCGACCTATCAATCATGGTGTTACAGAATGGTTGGTGGGACAGTCCAGGAGTCTCCTGACCTATCAATCATGGCGTTATAGAATGGTTGGTGGGACAGTCCAGGAGTCTCCTGACCTATCAATCATGGCGTTATAGAATGGTTGGTGGGACAGTCCAGGAGTCTCCCGACCTATCAATCATGGTGTTATAGAATGGTTGGTGGGACAGTCCAGGAGTCTCCCGACCTATCAATCATGGTGTTATAGAATGGTTGGTGGGACAGACCTGGAATATCTTGACCTGTCACTCATGGCATTATGTCATGGTTGGTGGGACAGACCAGGAGTCTCCGTACCTGTCAATCATGGCCTTATGTGATGATTGGTGAGACAGACCAGGAGTCTCCTGAATGTCCATCGTGGCATTATGTCGTGGCTAGTAGGACCGACCAGGAGTGTCATGACCTATCAATCATGGCTTTATGTCATGGTTGGTAGGATGGACCAGGAGTCTCATGACCTGTCAATCATGGTGTTATGCAATGGTTGGTGGGACAGACCAGGAGTATCCTGCCCTGCCAATCATCTCATTCAGTCATGGTTAGTGGGACAAACCAGGAGCCTCCTGACCTGTCAATCATGGTGTTATGTAACGGTTGGTGGGACAGACCAGGAGTATCCTGCCCTGTCAATCATCTCATTCGATCGTGGTTAGTGGGACAAACCAGGAGCCTCCTGAATTGTCAATCATGGCATTATATCATGGTTGGTGGGATAGACCAGGAGTCTCCTGGCCTGTCAGTCATGGCGTTATGCAATGGTTTGTGGTACAAATCAGGAGTCTCCTGACCTATCAATCATAGCGTTATGTCATGGCTATTGGGACACATCAGGAATGTCCGCACCTGACAATCATGGCATTATGTCTTGGTTGGTGGGACAGACCAGGAGTCTCCTGACCTGTCAATCATGGTTTTATGTTGTGGTTAGTTGAATTGACCAGGAATCTCCTAGCCTGTCAATCATGGCCTTATATCATGGTTGGTGGGACTGACTTGGATTCTCCTGACCTGTCATTCATGGCGTTATATCATGGTTCGTGGGACAGACCTGGAGTCTCCTGACCTGTCAATCATGGCGGTATATCATGGTTGGTGGGACAGACCTGGAGTGTCCTGACTTGTCAATCATGGCATTATGTGATGTTTGGTGGGACAGACAAGGAGTGTCCTGCCCTGTCAATCATCTCATTCGATCGTGGTTAGTGAGACAAACCAGGAGCCTCCTGACCTGTCAATCATGGTGTTATGTAACGGTTGGTGGGACAGACCAGGAGTCTCCCGACTTGTCAATCATGGCTGTATATCATGGTTGGTGGGACAGACCTGGAGTCTCCCGACCTGTCAATCATGGCTGTATATCATGGTTGGTGGGACAGACCTGGAGTCTCCTGACCTGTCAATCATGGTGTTATGTCATGGTTGGTGGGACATGTGGCGAACACGGGGATCCAACCACCACTCTCCTCACCAACTTGTGAAAAAAAGAGACTCGTCAACTTCACACTGCGCTGTCACTTACGCAGCAGCGGCACTCTCAGCACCACACTGCACAAAGAATCTCCAGCTCGCGGGGCCACAACCTAGGTGCCAAGCGATTGTTACTCTGTTTAGTTAACTCTTTGAACCACCGACGTTTACCGAAGAGTCGGAAACTTTCACGAGATTAGCAATACAATTGTGATTTAAAAAAAAAAGTTTGTACACACGCACTGTCACCACAGACAGGTATATTCTGAGATTTATACAGTGGCAGTCTTCAAGAGACAGGGATTCTTTTAGTTTGTGTAAGATTGACTCGAACATAGATTGTTCGTGTGTTTTGTATGGGCGTTCCACAATATACAGGTCAGGTGCAATGCTTTAGCCAATCACAGCACATAATGACGTCACAAGGGGGCAGGGTGGACCCTGCTCCCTTGTGACGTCATGGCTGTCAGTCTGCCGGGAGTCAGTGTAGTGAGCGGGATTTTTTTTTCTTTTTTCTGCGTGGGGGTTCCCCTCAAAATCCATACCAGACCCTAAGGGTTGGTATGGATGGGAGGGGGGAACCCACGCAGTTTTTGAAAAAAAAAAAAAGTTAATTGTCGGGCAATGCCGACATTTCTTTTTACATTTGGCTGTCAGTGGGGATCCCCCCTGACAGCGGAAACATGAATGAATGTCTCACTACTAAAATACCGTGTGACGTCATCATGGAACTCATGCCGGATTGTAGTCACTGAGCGGGATCTCACCACATACTCAGATGCAGGATGATACCGCTCAGTAAATTGTTTGTGTTTGAAGTTCGCGGTCGAACATTCTGTAGGCTTGGATGTTCGACCACGAACCAAACAGGGGGGGGGTGTTCGGCTCATCACCAGGGTTTAACCACTTCCCGTCTGGCCCATGTACATAAACGGCCGGATGGGAGCAGTGCAGGGGCAGGTGGACGTTCATAAACAGCGCCCGCATCTACAGCCTGTGCGCGCTCCCTGGGAGCAATCCGGTGCCCACTGTGTTCTCCGGAAACATCGGAACACCATCGTTGTGCAGGATCTCTGTGTGAGGTCCCGATCATGTGATCACTGATTGGCCAATCAGTGATCACATGAGTAATAGTAAGCAAGATGTCACATCTGACATCATTGCTTACTACGTGTGAAATCTGAATGATCACAGAGGTCACATGGTACAGGGCCATTCACAACAGCCTTGTACCATGTGACAAGCTGTGACCAATCACAACTCACACAGTATTTCTCAATGGCTGCAGGAATGCAGCCAGAGAGAAGGAGAAATGATTGCTTTTACATCCATAAAGGCCGTAAAAGCGGTCAGTGTAAAAAAAGAAAAAGAAATCACCCCCTACAAGTAGTACAGTGTCACCATGGTGACACTACTGCTACGGTGACAGTATGTAAAAAAAAAAACCCATAAATAATAATATAAAAAAATAAAATAAAAATTTAAAAATATTTTAGAATAATTGTAATTTTTGGTTATAAACTAATTTGGGTTTTTTTTTTTTTTTTTTACTAAAATGATAGCTCACTTAATTTTGGCCAAGATTTATGAAGAAAGAGTATTTATTTGCCAAATTTTATAAGAAAAACACTTTTTTCCCCCCAATTTTTGACTTTCATTTATATAGCAAAAAAAATAAAAAAATAACAATCCCAGCGGTGAATAAATACCACCAAAAAAAAGTTTTATCTGTCTCAAAAAAAATTCTAAAAAATGAATACAGTGTTGCGTGACCGCACCATTGTCATTCAGAGTGTGATAGCCTTGAAAGCTGAAAATTGGCCCTGGACAGGAAGGGGGGGGGGGGGAAGTGTCCGGACTGGAAGGGGGGGAAAGTGTCCGGACTGGAAGGGGGGGAAAGTGTCCGGACTGGAAGGGGGGGAAAGTGTCCGGACTGGAAGGGGGGGAAAGCGTCCGGACTGGAAGGGGGGGAAAGCGTCCGGACTGGAAGGGGGGGAAAGCGTCCGGACTGGAAGGGGGGGAAAGCGTCCGGACTGGAAGGGGGGAAAGCGTCCGGACTGGAAGGGGGGAAAGCGTCCGGACTGGAAGGGGGGGAAAGCGTCCGGACTGGAAGGGGGGGGGAAAGCGTCCGAACTGGAAGGGGGGGGGAAAGTGTTCGGACTGGAAGGGGGGGGGAAAGTGTTCGGACTGGAAGGGGGTGAAAGTGTCCGGACTGGAAGGGGGTGAAAGTGTCCGGACTGGAAGGTGGGGGAAGTGTCCGGACTGGAAGGGGGTGAAAGTGTCCGGACTGGAAGGGGGTGAAAGTGTCCGGACTGGAAGGGGGGGAAAGTGTCCGGACTGGAAGGGGGGGAAAGTGTCCGGACTGGAAGGGGGTGAAAGTGTCCGGACTGGAAGGGGGGGAAAGTGTCCGGACTGGAAGGGGGTGAAAGTGTCCGGACTGGAAGGGGGGGAAGTGTCCGGACTGGAAGGGGGTGAAAGTGTCTGGACTGAAAGGGGGGGAAAGTGTCCGGACTGGAAGGGGGGGGAAAGTGTCCGAACTGGAAGGGGGGGGAAAGTGTCCGAACTGGAAGGGGGGGGGGGAAGTGTCCGAACAGGAATGGGTTAATAATGAAAAGGTCAAAATTGTGCAAATAAAATATTTACAAAAAAACCCCAAAAGATATTACTGCAAAGTAACAAAGAGACAATGGGCAATGAGATAAAAAGGAGTTGAGGGTGAGAAGGCGTAACATTGTCCAGGTTTCAAGTCCAATGAATGAAGACGGTGGCGCTGTCAAGACCGGTTAGGTGTTCATTCCTTGGTTTGATATTAAACGAGAGCTCCTGAAACGTGGTCGCATTCCACTTTTCTTCACATCAAAGGGGATGATGACAGAGACCATCCAACAAATCATTCGGTCTAAGGGGAGGTGGCTGGGATGTCTCTACATTTACTACCAAGTCCCAGATACACTTTTCTATAGATATGAACATCTCGGAATACCTACCATGTACAGACTGCTAACATGCACATTATTCTCCGGAGTGAAATCTGCTTCAGAATGAATATAAATAAGACAGTTTTCAGACGTCTACTTTACCCAGGAGCCTCCCAGAACACGCTCCCTGCTCGCCCCCAGCGGCTTGCACCCGGCGCTGTCAGTGATCGCTGCGTCCTACGGACACAGCTGATCACATGACAAGTTAAAGGGCTAATCACAGTGGCCTTTGACCATGCAATCAAAGTAAATACAGTTGCTGGTTATCGGCATCCTGCTGAATGATAAGGGGATCAAAACTTACAGTGCAGGAAATGCGTATTTGCTCCCCGGCTGATGGTGAATGTTCGCCCCTCACACAGAAATGATCGGTCTAACAATGGAATGTTCGCCCCTCACACAGAAATGATCGGTCTAACAATGGAATGTTCGCCCCTCACACAGAAACGATCGGTCTAACAATGGAATGTTCGCCCCTCACACAGAAACGATCGGTCTAACAATGGAATGTTCGCCCCTCACACAGAAATGATCGGTCTAACAATGGAATGTTCGGTGTAACACTGAGAGACAGAATACAACAACAAATTCAGCAGAAATGCGTCTAACAAATGATGACTGATCTGCATGTTCATGAGGGAAAGAAGGATTGGATCCCCTATCATTCAGCAGGATTTCTGGCTCCCAGGTGTCTCTCATACAGGTAACAAGCTGAGATTAGAAGCAGTCTCTTAAAGGGAGTGCTGCTAATCTCATTGTGTTACCTGTATAAAAGACACCTGTCCACAGGAGCCATCAAACCATCAGATTCCAAACTCTCCACCATGGCAAAGACCAAAGAGCTGTCCAAGGATGTCAGGGACAAGATGGTAGACCTACACAAGGCTGGACTGGGCTACCAAACTATGGCCAAGCAGCTTGGTGAGAAGGTGACAACAGTTGGTGCAATCATTCACAAATGGAAGAAACACAAAACAAGTGTCAGTCTCCCTAGGTCTGGTGCACCATGCAAGATCTCACCTCGTGGGGTGTCAATGATCATGAGAACAGTGAGGAACCATCCCAGAACTACACGTGAGGATCTTGTCAATGATCTCCAGGCAGCTGGGACCACAATCACCAAGAAAACAATTGGTAACACACTACGCCGACAAGGACTGAAATCCTGCAGTGCCCGCACGGTCCCTCTGCTCAAGAAAGCACATGTCCAGGCCCGTCTGAAGTCTGCCACTGAACATCTGAATGATGCAGAGGAGGACTGGTGGGAAGTGTTGTGGTCAGAGGAGACCAAAATCCAGCTCTTTGGCATCAACTCAACTCACCGTGTTTGGAGGAGGAGGAATGCTGCCTATGACCCCAAGAACACCATCCCAACTGTGAAACATGGTGGTGGAAACATTCTGCTTTGGGGGTGTTTTTCTGCTAAGGGGACAGGACAACTGCACCGCATCAAAGGGAAGATGATAAAAAACGCATTTCAACATGCAGTCTATCTTGATAGATAGATAATAGATAGATAGATAGATAGATAGATAGATAGATAGATAGATAGATAGATAGATAAACAGATAGATAGATAGATAGATAGATAGATAGATAGATAGATAGATAGATAGATAATAGATAATAGATAGATAGATAGATAATAGATAGATAGATAGATAATAGATAGATAGATAGATAGATAGATAATAGATAGATAGATAGATAGATAGATAGATAATAGATAGATAGATAATAGATAGATAGATAGATAGATAGATAGATAGATAGATAGATAGATAGATAATAGATAATAGATAGATAGATAGATAGATAGATAATAGATAGATAATAGATAGATAATAGATAGATAATAGATAATAGATAGATAATAGATAGATAATAGATAGATAGATAATAGATAGATAGATAGATAATAGATAGATAGATAGATAGATAGATAGATAGATAGTTCTATATAACAACACTTAACCCTATAATATCCCAGAAAAGTAATCTACCTTCACCCTTGAAGGCCAGCTAAACAATATATATGTGACTTTTCTTTGACAAAATAAAATACAATAAATAAATAAAATAAAATTAAAAAATATAAAAATATAAAAATTATGTCCAAAATCCCACCGTGTCCAAAAAAAAAATTCAAAATATAAAATCAAAAAAACCGAAATTATAACAGAAAATAATCCCCACAGGTGTAAAGTAAGAGCTTAAACTTTTTCTTCTTCTTTCATCACCAAAACCTTCTTAATACCCGCAAATCCTGATGTTCATACACCTCAAAAAGGAAAAAAACTCGACATAGTGTCATACCTTAAATGATATAAAACACACGTGCCACTCACTGTGCAGCATGCAAAATATTAAATAAATGTGTATACTCAAAACGAGTGTCAAAACACATACAAATAAGTGAATGTCAATATAAGTGAAAACACATTCACATAGGATATAAAATGCAATGTGTGAAAACCACTCCACAAATAACACTGCCAGTGTATAACACCACACCCTATATATATATATATAAAACAGTGATAGCCAAAAAGGCCCAGATCACCACTCTCCAACTCTTATATGGATGGGTAATTACCCTATAGCAGAAACAGCAGGGCAGAATACCACTCTGGGTTACTCTCTCCTCACATCGATTTTCTCCACAGACTAGGGCCACTTCCTCCACTTTCCTCCAGAAAACCATTCACAGTATAAAAGATATTCTTCTTTATTGGTAACTCACATAAAAAATTCCAGTGGTAACAGCTCCTCCTCACAAGAAGTACACACATGGACAGGTTCAGGGAAACATTAACCACATGTTCCCACTTCCAAGATGGCCGCGATCGCACTTCCGGTCAACGTCGATGCGTCTGACGTCACGTGTCCCTCAGATAGATAGATAGATAGATAGATAGATAATAGATAGATAGATAGATAGATAGATAGATAGATAGATAATAGATAGATAGATAGATAATAGATAGATAATAGATAGATAGATAATAGATAGATAGATAATAGATAGATAGATAATAGATAGATAGATAGATAGATAATAGATAGATAGATAGATAATAGATAGATAGATAGATAGATAGATAGATAGATAGATAGATAGATAGATAGATAGATAATAGATAGATAATAGATGGATAGATAGATAGATAATAGATAGATAGATAGATAGATAATAGATAGATAGATAGATAGATAGATAGATAGATAGATAGATAGATAGATAGATAATAGATAGATAGATAATAGATAGATAATAGATAGATAGATAATAGATAGATAGATAGATAGATAATAGATAGATAGATAGATAGATAGATAGATAGATAATAGATAGATAGATAATAGATAGATAGATAATAGATAGATAGATAGATAGATAATAGATAGATAATAGATAGATAGATAATAGATAGATAGATAGATAGATAATAGATAGATAGATAGATAATAGATAGATAGATAGATAGATAGATAGATAGATAGATAGATAGATAGATAGATAGATAATAGATAGATAATAGATAGATAGATAATAGATAGATAATAGATAGATAATAGATAGATAGATAGATAATAGATAGATAGATAGATAGATAGATAGATAGATAGATAGATAATAGATAGATAGATAGATAGATAATAGATAGATAATAGATAGATAGATAATAGATAGATAATAGATAGATAGATAATAGATAGATAGATAGATAAATAGATAGATAGATAGATAGATAGATAGATAGATAATAGATAGATAGATAGATAATAGATAGATAGATAGATAGATAGATAGATAGATAGATAGATAATAGATAGATAGATAGATAGATAGATAGATAGATAATAGATAGATAGATAGATAATAGATAGATAATAGATAGATAATAGATAGATAGATAGATAGATAATAGATAGATAGATAATAGATAGATAGATAATAGATAGATATATAGATAGATAGATAGATAATAGATAGATAGATAGATAGATAGATACAGTTGCAAGAAAAAGTATGTGAACCCCTTGGGATTACGTGGAGTTTTGCATGAATTGGGCATAAAATGTGCTCTGAACGTCATCTAAGTCACAACAATAGAAGAACACAGTCTGCTGAACATAATACTACACAAACATTAGATGTTGCCATGGTTTAATTGCACATAACATGTAAACATTCACAGTGCAGGGAGGAAAAAGTATGTGAGGCCCTAGCTTAATGACTTCTCCCAGAGCTAATTGGAGCCAGGAGTGAGCCAACCTTGACTCCAATCAGTGGGATGATATTGGATGTGTTGCTGACAGCTGTCCTGTCCTTAAAAAACACACACCTGTTTTGGGTTTACTGGTTTCAAGAAGCACTGTCTGATGTGAACCATACCTCGCAGAAAAGAGCTCTCAGAAGACCTACGATCAAGAATTGTTGACTTGCATGAAGCTGGAAAGGGTTACAAAAGTATCTCCTTGAGCCTTGATGTTCATGTGTCCACGGTAAGACAGACTGTCTACAAATGGAGAAAGTTTAGCACTGTTGCTACTCTCCCTAGGCGCGGTCGTCCTGTAAAAATGACTGCAAGAGCCCAGCGCAGAATGCTGCATGAGGTAAAGAAGAATCCCAGAGTGTCAGCTAAAGACCTACAGAAATCTCTGGCACATGCTAACATTTTTGTTGACACATCTACAATAAGGAAAACATGAAACAAGAATGGAGTACATGGGAGGACACCACGGAGGAAGCCATTGCTGTCCAAAAAGAATATTGCAGCACGTTTGAAGTTTGCAAAAGAGCACCTGGATGTTCCACAGCACTACTGGCAGAATATACTGTGGACAGATGAAACCAAGATTGACCTGTTTGGGAAGAACACACAACACTATGTGTGGAGAAAAAAAGGCACAGCACACCAACATCAAAACCTCATCCCCACTGTGAAACATGGCGGAGGGAGCATCATGGTTTAGGACTGCTTTGCTGCCTCAGGGCCTGGACGGATTGTTGTCATTGATCGGAAAATGAATTCCAGAGTTTATCAAGACATTTTGCAGGAAAACGTACGACCATCTGTCTGCCAACTGAAGCTCCGCAGAGGATGGGTGATGCAACAGGACAATGACCCAAAGCATACAAGTAATTCAACAAAACAATGGCTGCAACAGCACAGAATACGCCTTCTGGAGTGGCCCAGTCAGAGTCCTGACCTCAACCCCATTGAAATGCTGTGGCATGACCTTAAGAGAGCGATTCACACCAGACATCCCAAGAATATTGCTACACTGAAACAGTTTTGTGAAGAGGAGTGGTCCAAAATGACTCCAGATCGTTGTGCAGGTCTGATCTGCAACTACAGGAAACGTTTGGTTGAGGTTATTGCTGCCAAAGGAGGGTCAACCAGTTATTAATTCCAAAGGTTCACATACTTTTTCCTCCCTGCACTGTGAATGTTTACATGTTATGTGCAATTAAACCATGGCAACATCTAATGTTTGTGTAGTATTATGTTCAGCAGACTGTGTTCTTCTATTGTTGTGACTTAGATGACATTCAGAGCACATTTTATGCCCAATTCATGCAAAACTCCACGTAATCCCAAGGGGTTCACATACTTTTTCTTGAAACTGTAGATAGATAGATAGATAATAGATAGATAGATAGATAATAGATAGATTGATAATTAGAGATGAGCGAATCGAAGCAGGCGAACCGGAATTCGAGTCGAATTTCAGGAAATATTCGATTCGCGTCGAATCCGAAATTTTGCCTACTTCGGGTGCGCGAATCGAACATTTCCCGATCAGCCGGCAAAAGTGTCCCTGCAGTGAGCTCCGCTATTTCTGACAGTTCTCTGACAGAAGGAACACATGTTTAGCGGTTGAAACATTGTATCTATTAGTTTCCATTTAGGATACAGATGTTTCAACCGCTGTACATGTGAAGAAGCTGTCAGAGAACTGTCAGAAATAGAGGAACTCTTCTTCTTCTTCTTCTTCTTCTGAAGAAGAAGAAGAAGAAGTAGGATGAAAATAAGAATAATTCCAAGCCGGCAAAAAGTGTATCTGCAGAGCTCCTCTAAGTGTATCTGCAGAATAGAGGAACTCTGCACATACACTTTTTGCCGGAAACCGCTGTATGGAGGGAATGTCCCAGAACTGTCAGAAATAGACTATTTCTGACAGTTCTGGGACATTCACTCCATACAGCGGTTGAAACATTGTATCTTTTTTTCCATAAATGACATTCTGCAAATACACTTAGAGGAGCGCTGCAGATACACTTTTTGCCGGCTTGGAATTAATCTTATTTTCATCCTACTTCTTCTTCATCCTCATAAGAAGAAGAAGAAGAAGTAGGATGAAAATAAGAATAATTCTGTCAGGGCTCCCAGGTATGACCAGAGATGTGTGACTGATGCAGGGAAACGCAGACTTCAGAAATGTGATAAACAATATAATTTATTAACACTAACCATACAAACATAAACGCAGTGCAATACTAAACATAATACAGTGCAAACAAACCAAACCAACCACAGATAACAGTACATACAAGCAAACGTCGTCAGGCAGGCCGGGTCAATATCAATTGGGCAGGTAGGTACAGGGGGAGCAAGCGGAGAATGGTCGGGGTCACAGGCCAGGTTCAGCAGGTAGCAAGCAGCGAGGTACAGAGGGTCAGACAGAGGGGTGGTCAGGGTCACAAGCCAGGATCAGAGCAGGAGAAGTCAGCAGCAGTTCAGATCAGGGTCAGCAAAGGAACAGAAACAGGATGCAGGACAGATACAGGGCCCAGGACAAACACAACACCAAGGCAGAGTCTGCAAGTCTGGCCATCCCTTAAATACACCAGTATCATCAGTTCCAGGTGTTAGCTGGCTGAAAGGTTGAGTCTCTGATTGCTGGGAGCACCCGCTGGCCAGCCCTGGTACTGCAGATCAAAAGGCAGGTGAGTCCCACCATTGCTGGCCAGTCCATTCCTAACAGTACCCCCCCCTCAAGGAGCGGCCTCAGGACGCTCCAAACAGTCCTAGCTGGGCAAAATGTTCCACCGCCCGGGTCTGGCAACTGGCGGGATAGCAAAGACTGGCACACCGGGCAGGACTCCGGGCAGCGGCACACCGGGCTGGACTCCGGGCAGCGGCACATCGAGCAGAGGCACTCCGGGCAGAGGCACACCGGGCAGAGGCACATCGGGCAGAGGCACATCGGGCAGGACTCCGGGCAGAGGCACATCGGGCAGGATTCCGGGCAGAGGCACATCGGGCAGGACTCCGGGCAGAGGCACATTGGATTACCAGGCGAAGCAGCAGGCACCGGGCCCCCGGGCGGGGCGACAGGCACCGGGCCCCCGGGCGGAGCAGCAGGCACCGGGCCCCCGGGCGGAGCAGCAGGCACCGGGCCCCCGGGCGGAGCAGCAGGCACCGGGCCCCCGGGCGGGGCAGCAGGCACCGGGCCCCCGGGCGGAGCAGCAGGCACCGGGCCCCCGGGCGGGGCGACAGGCACCGTGCCCCCAGGCGGGGCGACAGGCATCGTGCCCCCAGGCGGGGCGACAGGCATCGTGCCCCCAGGCGGGGCGACAGGCATCGTGCCCCCTGGCGGAGCGGCGGGCGCCGGACCCCCAGGCGGAGCGACAGGTCTCGGGCCCTCAGGCGGAGCGGCGGGCGCCGGACCCCCAGGCGGAGCGACAGGTCTCGGGCCCTCAGGCGGAGCGGCGGGCGCCGGACCCCCAGGCGGAGCGACAGGTCTCGGGCCCTCAGGCGGAGCGGCGGGCGCCGGACCCCCAGGAGGAGCGACAGGTCTCGGGCCCTCAGGCGGAGCGGCGGGCGCCGGACCCCCAGGTGGAGCGACAGGTCTCGGGCCCTCAGGCGGAGCGGCGGGCGCCGGACCCCCCAGGCGGAGCGACAGGTCTCGGGCCCATAGGCGGAGCGGCGGGCGCCGGACCCCCAGGAGGAGCGACAGGTCTCGGGCCCTCAGGCGGAGCGGCGGGCGCCGGACCCCCAGATGGAGCGACAGGTCTCGGGCCCTCAGGCGGAGCGGCGGGCGCCGGACCCCCAGGTGGAGCGACAGGTCTCGGGCCCTCAGGCGGAGCGGCGGGCGCCGGACCCCCAGGTGGAGCGACAGGTCTCGGGCCCTCAGGCGGAGCGGCGGGCGCCGGACCCCCAGGTGGAGCGACAGGTCTCGGACCCTCAGGCGGAGCGGCGGGCGCCGGACCCCCAGGTGGAGCGACAGGTCTCGGACCCTCAGGCGGAGCGACAGGTCTCAGGCCCCCAGGCGGGGCGGCGGGCGCCGGATCCCCAGGCGGAGCGGCGGGCGCTGGACCCCCAAGCGGAGCAACAGGTCTCGGGCCCCCAGGCGGAGCGGCGGGCACCGAGTCACCAGGCACGACAGTGGGCTCCGAGTCAACTGGTATGACCGCGGGCACTGGGTCAGACATTGGATCGTCTGACCGGACAGCGGGCATCGGGTCACCAGGCATCAGGTCATTTGGCTCGACCGCGGGCACCGCGTCATCTGGCAAGGCAGTGGGCTCCGAGTCAACTGGTATGACCGCGGGCACTGGGTCAGACATTGGATCGTCTGACTGGACAGCGGGCACTGGGTCACCAGGCATCAGGTCATTTGGCTCGACAGCGGGCACCGCGTCATCCGGCAAGGCAGTGGGCTCCGAGTCAACTGGTATGACCGCGGGCACTGGGTCAGACATTGGATCGTCTGACTGGACAGCGGGCACTGGGTCACCAGGCATCAGGTCATTTGGCTCGACAGCGGGCACCGCGTCATCTGGCAAGGCAGTGGGCACCGGGTCACCAGGCATTGGATCGTCTGGCTCGACAGCGGGCATCGGGTCACCAGGTATGACAGCGGGCACTGGGTCACCAGGCATCAGGTCATTTGGCTTGCCAGCGGGCACCGCGTCATCTGGCAAGGCAGTGGGCACCGGGTCACCAGGTATGACAGCGGGCTCTGAGTCAATTGGCACGACAGCGGGCACTGGATCAGGTACCGGATCATCTGGATCAACAGCGGGCATCGAGTCAACTGGCCTAATAGGATCGTCGGGCTGGATCAGTTCATCATGCTGAGTAGCGGCATCAGGCTGAATGCAGGCATCAGGCTGAGGAGAGGCTTCAGGCTGAGTAGAGGCATCCGGCTGAAGAGAGGCATCAGGCCGAGTAGAGGCTTCAGGCTGAGTAGAGGCTTCAGGCCGAGTAGAGGCTTCAGGCCGAGTAGAGGCTTCAGGCTGAGTAGAGGCTTCAGGCCGAGTCACGGAAGGCAGGTTCACCGGTTTGGATACTGGCAGGATGGTATTGGTTGGAAAGAATTTTCGCTTTTTTCTGGTTTTAACTACTGGAGCACTGCAAGTAAACGCAGGTCTACAAACGAATGGAGCAGCTGGAGACAGAGAAAAACTGGAGGATGGAACAGGAGAGGGACCAGTTGCTACAGAGGGCTCTTTTACAGGGTTAAAGGCAGGATAGGTGCAGCGAGTGGGAACAGGGGACTGACATGCGGTAGATAGCAGGGCAGGAGGAGCTGGTGGGAATACAGGAGTAGAGTTAGAAGCAGGACTGGGTCTTTGTAAGCTGACTGAGGCTGGGTGCAACAAGTCTGTCCATGTCTGCAGTATGGGTTGAACAAAGCTGAGCTTACACAAAGCCTGTCTGGTCAATGACTGCACTGCGTTGATACAATCTCTTAGTGTCTGTGGTGAACATGTGGAGTAACGCTCCAAAAGGTAACCCACATCATCCTCTAATAACCACACCAGGGACTCTACCTGGTCTGCACTAAATGGTGGCAAAAATTCATCCCTGCATTCGGGGGTACCAGATGAAACCAACTCAGCACAAACCTCAATCAATGGCTGCACCTCAGAGAACTCTGTGCCCTGATCTACTAGAACATGAGCGAGCCGTATACATTCTAGCAGTTCATCCCGGGTATACTCCTTCAGAGTTTGATAAGCATACTCCCTGTCATCAAACACTAGCAGATATAAATACTCAACCTCATCAAGATCCATCCTTCCCATCAACAAGCCAAGATGGCTTCCCTGTGCAGCCACTTCTGGTCAGGATTGGCCTTGGTGTAATGTCAGGGCTCCCAGGTATGACCAGAAGTGTGTGACTGAAGCAGGGAAACGCAGACTTCAGAAATGTGATAAACAATATAATTTATTAACACTAACAATACAAACATAAACGCAGTGCAATACTAAACATAATACAGTGCAAACAAACCAAACCAACCACCCACAGATAACAGTACATACAAGCAAACGTCGTCAGGCAGGCCGGGTCAATATCAATTGGGCAGGTAGGTACGGGGGGAGCAAGCAGAGAATGGTCGGGGTCACAGGCCAGGTTCAGCAGGTAGCAAGCAGCGAGGTACAGAGGGTCAGACAGAGGGGTGGTCAGGGTCACAAGCCAGGATCAGAGCAGGAGAAGTCAGCAGCAGTTCAGATCAGGGTCAGCAAAGGAACAGAAACAGGATGCAGGACAGATACAGGGCCCAGGACAAACACAACACCAAGGCAGAGTCTGCAAGTCTGGCCATCCCTTAAATACACCAGTATCATCAGTTCCAGGTGTTAGCTGGCTGAAAGGTTGAGTCTCTGATTGCTGGGAGCACCCGCTGGCCAGCCCTGGTACTGCAGATCAAAAGGCAGGTGAGTCCCACCATTGCTGGCCAGTCCATTCCTAACAAATTCCAAGCCGGCAAAAAGTGTATCTGCAGCGCTCCTCTAAGTGTATATGCAGAATGTCATTTATGGAAAAAAATAGATACAATGTTTCAACCGCTGTATGGAGTGAATGTCCCAGAACTGTCAGAAATAGACAGAAACTGTCACAGAACTGTCCTTCTTCTCATCCTTCTCCTTCTCCTTCTTCTCATCCTTCTCCTTCTCCTCATCCTTCTCCTTCTCCTCATCCTTCTCCTTCTTCTCATCCTTCTCCTTCTTCTCATCCTTCTCCTTCTTCTCATCCTTCTCCTTCTCCATCTTCTCATCCTTCTCCTTCTCCTTCTTCTCATCCTTCTCCTTCTGCTTCTCCTTCTCCTTCTTCTCATCCTTCTCCTTCTTCTCATCCTTCTCCTTCTTCTCATCCTTCTCTTTCTCCTTCTTCTCATCCTTCTCCTTCTTCTCATCCTTCTCCTTCTTCTCATCCTTCTCCTTCTTCTCATCCTTCTCCTTCTCCTTCTTCTCATCCTTCTCCTTCTTCTCATCCTTCTCCTTCTTCTCATCCTTCTCCTTCTCCTTCTTCTCATCCTTCTCCTTCTTCTCATCCTTCTCCTTCTCCTTCTCCTTCTCCTTCCTGATCTCCACGGGCATTTAAATTAAAGGTACAGTGTTCTGCACTAATTTAAAGGCTCTCTGAAGCCTAGAAACCCTTTTTATAAGCCATCTTCGTAGCGAAGAAATTCGCATCAAATCGAATTTCATACTGGAATCAGCCGAATCGAATTTTTCAATACTTCGCTCATCTCTATAGATAATAGATAGATAATAGATAGATAGATAGATAGATAGATAGATAGATAGATAATAGATAGATAGATAATAGATAGATAGATAGATAGATAATAGATAGATAGATAGATAGATAGATAGATAGATAGATAGATAGATAGATAGATAGATAGATAATAGATAGATAGATAGATAGATAGATAATAGATAGATAGATAGATAGATAGATAGATAATAGATAGATAGATAGATAGATAGAT